>NW_025777951.1:0-28963 GCF_021130785.1 Homalodisca vitripennis
GAAAATAAATGGTAAGTACAAAGAGCACATCTGCTGAGTTGGTAAAAGCTTCCGAACATCAAGTCTGAGGTGGATAAACAACTCAGCTACTCTAATATTGTTGGATGTTTGTAGGATATATTGGATGGTAAGCGGTGTAGAAGGTAACAACGTTCTTAACTTCTTTTGTACACGGAAGATACTACGTAAATAGAATGAGCGCATCTGCTGAGTTAGTAACAGTTTCAAAACATCAACCTTTGAAAAGGATTAAAAAAACCCTCCTCCAAGTATATCAGCTAGTGGAAAAGGTAAGCGGCGTAGAAAGTAAATACATAGCTATCGTCTCTTGCAGAAAGTTTTGAACTTTGTACAATCATAATATGTATCTAAACAAACTGAGATTTGAAGTTCTGTAGACAGTTTTTTATAATTTTATTTATTGGTAATGCAGTATTTAACATTATATTTATATAAAACTATAACCACAACCACTACATATAAATTCTAATCCAAGAACACAATTTGACGATTTGATTCATAAATATTTTTAAATTTTTTCACGTTTATTTATATTCTAATTAATTATATATGAACTGTAAACCTATTTATCTTCGTATTATTTAAGTAAAGTGTTAAAATAGTATCAATATTTACTAATTACAGTAATATTATTATGAAAATATAAGTATTACAACTTAGATTTAATAACTTTGACAGTGTTTTATAAAGTCCTGTAACACTTTTAAAGAACATTTTTTTACAAAAGTACATGCAGATTTTGGGAGAATATATAAATAAATAAATAAATACATATAAGTAAATATATTTATATGTTATGTATTTATATTTATTATAAATACATAATATACAATACAAACACTTAAATATATATATATATAAATATTAGTATATAGATATATATATATAATATAAATATATAAATATAAGTAGATAGTACTATGGAGGTTCCTGGCGCACTTTTCGGAGACCGACCGAAAAGCAATGTAAAATACTGTTTCAATGTACCATAAAGGAAGCTGAGCAATAACACCAAGGCAAATCTCAATTAAAAATTTAACCGAATCTTACAGTCGTTCGTCTCCAAACGCGAACGGTAACATTACTATCTACTCTGTGGAATGAAAAATTAACCGAATCTGAGCTTCTACTCTTTCTTAAGCTGTGCTTTGTAAAATGTTTGTCAAATCTGCTAACGAATAAAGGAAAAATCTTCGAAATCTTATAATAAAATTTTAATTCAATTTAAAAACATTGTTTACATAAAAACATACTGTATTTTTTCTTTAATAAAAAAAACTTTTCTACTAAATAGTCACCAAACAACATGAACTCACCAAAGTCTCTACAATTTCTAGCATTAAAACAGTGCAACCAAAAGATGAATTCATTGAATTGCCGTTTATTCTCAACAACAATGTTGATACCGTCTTTAAATGAAACAGAATTAAAAGCAAACTTAACCTTGAGCGAGTAGAGTCTTTTTGCATAAGAAAGAAGCGAAAACTGCACACGTGTACACAGCAAAAAAACGAAAAAAATAGGGATTATAATACTTTTAAATAATAATTACGAAAGAATATTGAAAAAGAAAGTAAAAAATAAACAAACAGATGAGTTTTTCATCGTTTTTTATAATACATTTTTTACCATATTAAATCACGTCCTTCTCAAGATAATCAAAGGACTTAATTGATGAAATTTCCTTAGGAACTTTTTGGTAGAGTATCAAAGATTTATCAACATACAATTTCATTAAAAGAGCATTATACGAAATTTTTCTTATTAGAATATCAAGTTCCCACATTTTGTGATGAAACTAATAAAGGTATCTACTGTTAGATAATGATTCCATGTGATTCCGTGATGACAAGAAAGACACCCAAACTATGGTTATCCAAGAACAGTTAAAACTTATTGACGTGGGGAGGGACTGGCAAGGTTTTTAGAATGTTTAAGACTTTATTCTACAAAGTTTAATTGTTATGAATATTTCTGTTATCTTTTAATGAGTCTTCTTTTCCAGTAACAAACCAAGTGTAATTGTTTCATTTTTGTGTTAATAATTCTTGTAATATCTTGTTTTTCATCCTATAAACAGTCAAAAATCTGTTCAGGCAAGTGTATACTTTACCAATCTTCCAAACTCTGGCAAATTATTCGTAAACGCCGAATTTTATTCTTTCATTTTCTCCCAACAAATTCAAAGATTTCTATGTTTTCTCTCCTTTCTTCCAATTCATTTAACTTCTTATAACTCTTTTAACTTACATTCCTCCTAATAGATCATTTAAATCTCCTTCAAGAACTATCCATTTAAATAGAATAAAATTTCAAAAGTCAAAAATGTGCAAAACCATTTCTTCGGTCGGACCTCTTGTCTCCTCCCTCTGTCGTCTTTCTCTCTCCCTCTCTTTTTAAGTGCCTATGACCCACGATCACTTCTGCCGTTTATAGGCTAGGATCTATATTCAGGCTAGAGAGAGTGATGAGAAGAGCGAGATTACGGATTAGTAGAAATGGTTTCCGGAAATTACGATCATGCAATACTTCTGAAACTTGGTGTTTCTTCCGCTTATGGGCCACATCGGCATTGAATACAGTTCAGAAGTTAAACTTCCTAACCGACCAAACACGAATTCGCGGAACATATATACTCAGCAACACAATTACAACAGACCCATCGAGATAGTAAAAATTTAAGATAATTAATTTAAAATATAATTTTGAAAATTACAAGTAACAAAATGTACAGCATATTTAAAATAGGTTAAAATTATCCTAACATTTTGAAAAGAAAATGTTATTAATAGTAAACGGGAAACCAACAAGATTTTTATTTCTTAAAAGCATAATCTGTCGATTATACCGACATTTTAGTTTCACGAAAGATTGCGCATGTGTGATATCAACATGACAGTCGAGGGTGTTGCTACTACAGGAGACCGCCGACCATCACTGATAATCGGCTTCGCTATTGTTCAGTCATATCGTTCCGTATGTGATATTCACGCCGTGAGAGGCGCAATCCGTTTGGTTTCGACAAGCACACCATTTAGTTAAAATTAATATTTTGTCTATGCTTAAATGTGAGCGCGGATTAAAATATCATGTCCCGTTTCTGCAAAAAAATATAAATTTTAAGAACTAACAACTATGATCGCCAATCGATAATTGTCTAAACAGTTCATGAAAAAAACAATGACAAATTTTACGAATAATAGACAACTAAAATTATTTCTAAAGACTAGTGGGCTAGACGAGAATAATAAAAATTATGGCCGATTCACGAACGGAAAACATGGATTAATGTTTAATATTGAGATAACTTTACCGTGTAATTTAAAAGAGAAATGTTCAAAGAGTTGGAATAAGGACAAAACATCTTCGACCTATTTTAATGATGGTAATATAAACTTCATTCAATAGCTGTTTGTCTGGAATGAAAAGTTTGGCTATTCGGTTACTAACGATTAAAACCAAGTTGCTTGAAAGTGATCGAAAGAAACAAAGAAATTGATAAAACTCTTATATTTTAAAGTAAAATCCGGAAACGAAAAAACTATCATTGATGTAGGAAGTTTTTATCCTCAAATTACCAACAAGGTCTTTTTCAAGCAAAATACATTTTAACAAACTATTGAACGGAAACAATTTCCATGTTTCAATTTTTACAAAATATTCTTTCAATTTATGCGGTCAGAAAATTAAAAGTTTAATCTGAGAAAAATTTCAAGAAAAATGTTTGAAAAAATATGAAGGGGCTATCTCTCTCTTTGGAAATGTGGTAATACGAACGAAACGTTTAGTGAATATGGTGAACCGCCAAACATGTCTAATGTTATTTTTACTATCAAAGCAGACGAAATCTTTTGACGTTGCGTCAACGTACTATTTATTACTAAGCAAATTTAATAAAATTTAAATTACAACATCGAGAACAAAGACGTAATTAATTTCCCAAAATTAAAAGGCTTCACGGGCCATGGACATTTAAAAAGTTGTTAACACAACTAGTTTTATTTGAGCCTTAACAAAACCACAGAAATGATGATATGCCAGGATTTATCATATCAATCGAATTTTTAATCCAAGAGAAATATTCAAAGATAAAAAAAGCTTGTTATAAATATATATAAAAATTGGAGATTGATTTTTTGCTTTATTTTACTCAATAAGATGTGCTATTGAAATAACCAGAAAAGAGGTACTTGTGAACGTGTTAAAGCTATAACGAAAAATTTGTGAAATGGAACGAAAATTAATTTTCAGGATTTTGAGTATCCAATGTCCCTACTTGAAAAGATTATTACAAATATCTTGAAAAAACGAAGCTACATTTTTCCAAAGTATAAAGTTATCCAACAATGTCTATCAATGTCTTCTACAGTTTTGAATGAAATAATATTAACATTGTTTCCGTTACAAAATTTCTGAAAAATATGACGCTGAAACAATAATCATTTGATTTATTGTATGTTAAACAAGATGAATAAATCTCAATTATGTATATTTTGGATAACCGATTTTTAAATAAGCTTGTTTTCTTCGCAGTTGTCTAAACAAAAAGAAAGTCAAATTTTCTTGTGTAAGAAGATGTTTTAAGAAGAAGCCATTTTATACAAATCTGGAGATTTAACAGATCATTTAGAAATTTAGTAAAAATCATGAAATGTTTGTTAAAGCCAATTATGCCAATTTTCCAGGTCAAACAACTAAAATTTACTAAGTTATCAAAAAGAAATTTAAACCATCTGTTACGTTAATTTATATGGGACTTTAGAGAGCATATCTAGAAAAAAATTCCGACATGCAAGTAACAATCCACAACAGATCGACTAGCAACCAAGATTCAGAGGCACATTTCCTTATGGTTTATACTCTATAATTTAAGAGGTGTCGAATTGTGACCAATCGCATTGTACAAACCGATATGTTTATCCGTTGCCAAAAATGAAGAAGATTTGAAAAAACCGGTCCCGATCAAAAATTGTTTGAAGAGAACTCAATAAATTAACTCGAAATTACATAGCGAAAAGAAATATAATTCTTAAGAAATACATGAAACCCTATGAAATTGACAGAAAGAAGAAGAAAATTTCCGTATCAAAATTCAAACGTTTGTACATATCTGTGAATTGGTCTGCTTATGATGTTGGAGTCAATTTCACAGTATGCGGCTTTTATTAACTCGCTGATAGTTGGAAAGATAAGAGTTATAAAGATAAAGTGAGTAGATCATTGTCATTTTAAACCGGCGAAGTTTCGAGGCGCCAGCTCATGCATGTTGTGCAAATCTAAATTTTGAAAAATATGTCCTCCTCAGAATATTCCCGTTTTCTCTGCCACAATATGTCAAATTACGATACTCATTTGTACATAAAAAGAATTGGCTAAACAATATGGAGAAATGTTGATTTGATTGCAAATCACCGATGAAAAATATACTAAATTATTCTGTTGAAATTCATGGATAAATGGCTATGAATTCGAAGGTGATAAGCCACAAGAAAATTCCATCAAGTTTTTCGTTTGTAGACACGTTCAGATTCATGGCCCGTCGTCTATAGTAAAACGTTAGCTAAAAATCTAAAAGAGAAGATAGAACTATCAAACATACAATCATTTTATACGCAAGGATGGAGGCTGAATGAAATTTTCTAATAGAAAAGACAGCCCAAAATGACGACGACCGACGAAATCTTTCTTAAAATTCTATTTCTGGTAAAAGGAAATCATTTCCCTATGAAATTTAATCGGACCAGTATTTCGAAAAAACTTGATTACAACAGAAGAAATGGAGGAATGAAATTCTAAGATTTCTTATTCACTTTTGTACACGATGAGGAGCCATATCCTGAGAAAGATTTTCCAATTACACTACTTGAGTCGTTTGGAAACAAATTTAAAAGAGAAATAATCTAGGAAAAAAATTACTCATAGAATCTCTTTTAAAACATTCAAGATGTTTTGCTATTGGCTTTATGCTAGATATCTTTGAAAAATTTTCAAGAATATTTTGTTTGAAATTGCTATAAAACATCTGCTCCGGCACCACTAATCTTATAACAAGCTCCCAGTCCTCGCATGGGACGGCAATGTTAAAATTAAACGCAAAATTGGAGCATCAGCTAATTAACGGATTATAAATATGTTATTTGATGTGATTGAAAAAGTTGCATTCGCGGGGGCATTTTTCTCAGTGGGTTATCTTAAATCGATATATTGTTAATAGGCAAAATAACAGACAATATTTTAAATAAGATCTTTCGATTAAGAAACAAAGCCCTGAAAACTATTTGTCTATAACAGTTGATGCTAATCAAAATACCTTTATAGGGTATTGGTGCCTAATGCAAAAAAAAACTGCCGATTAGTGAATATCAAAGTTGGATGGAGTCCCTAATTTAAAAACGTATTTTTTTACACAACTGCATAATGGCAAAGAAACAATTTTAGAACTTCACTGGCGACGAATAGATTTAATGGCCTATCATTTCTCGAAGTCACAGATCTTTGGATATTCCATATACAAAGCATTATTACAACGAACATCACAAAGGATTTACCTCTTGCTCCAGAAACCAGTTTAAATAAACAAACTTTGCACAATCTCTACTGGATAAAACTGAATACGTTGTTCATTTCGAAGGAAATTTGAAGTTCTATTGTGTTGGAACAAGGGTTATGATTTTGTGAAAACATGTGAATAGTATGTTATTGGCCAACTTCGATCAGAAGCCTTTTCTTTTAATGAAAGAATACATTGATTTTTAACACAAACATGAGAACCAAAGCTACAAGCGACTTTGAAAAGGACTTTTATAAGCTGATGAAACAACTCAGTTTTTGGAAGAATCTATGGAAAATGTGAGAAACAGATGTGATATTAAGCTTGGAAATGAAGAATTTTCAATGAAACAAGCTAAGAAAAACAAATTTCAAATGCTTTAACATCTTTGACGACATACTGTATAGCGAGTCACATGTACAAACAAAAGGTTAAATTTAACAAACCGATTTACATAGGATTTTCAGTTCTCGACCTTCTCAAAATTGACTAATGTACGAGTTTTATTACAACAAATTAAAGAAAGTTTGATCCAGATTTGAATCTGTGTTACATGGATACAGACAGTTATTTTCTAGAATTGAAACGAGATCCTTTTAAAATTATTAAAGAAAATATAGATGACTTTTGATACAAGTGATTATCCAAAAGATCATGAATGTTTTCACTACTAAAAATAAGAAGGTAATAGGGAAATTCAAAGATGAGTTAAATAGCGAAGTTTTAGAAAGAATTTTGTGGTTTAAGGTCTAAGATGTACTCGTACAAATATCTAGATAAAAACCCAGTTAGGTGTAAAGGAATTAAGAGAAGCGTTTGTAAATAAAACAATAAATATCGAAAACTTGAAGAGATGTTTGTTCGAAGATAAAGAAGAATTTAGGGAGATGGACAGTCATCAAAAGTTATAAACATGAGTTGTACACTGTTACCTTAAACAAGCTGGCACTGAACGCTTAAAGATGATAAGAGAATTGTCCTAGAAAATAAGATCGATAACAGTACCGTATGGCTATAAAAATGAAGCAAAATCTGATATATTAGACGAATTAAATAAACTTGGAAACTTTTGATATGTAAAATGGAAGATGATTTAATTCACTGTCACAAGTGTAAAAAAGAAAACGAAAAATATAGATTCAAAAATCGTTCAAACTCAAAATGGATTGTATAGGAATTGCTGCAAAATGTTCAAAAATGTAAGACAAACAAGAGTAAGTTTATAAAGAATCCAAATCCAAAACCTGTTAAGCAAGAATTGAAGACTAAAGATGAGATAGAGATTGAAGCTAGAGAAATTCAATGCACCAGTACGAAAAAAGTTTAAAAAGAGAAAAATTATAACTTTAGGAATTGACGATTTATGGGCAGCAGATTTAGTTATAATGTCTAACTATTCGGATCAAAAATGATGGATTTTCAAGTATATGTTAAATGTTATTGATACTTTCTCAAAATATGCTTGGTCAAGAGCTATCAAAAGAAAAAACGGTAAAGATGTTTCAAAAGCCTTCGAAGATAATAGTTAAAAGGACGCGATAAAGATCAATCACAAACCGCCAAATCTACTTCATACAGATAAGGGTTTAGAGTTTAAAAATAAAGAATTTAACGAAGTTTTGAGGAAAATTTACAATCATTAAAGGAAATTTTATCATACTGAAAACACAGAAGAGAAATCAAGTATTGTAGAGAGATATAACAGAACTCAAAATGATGAGAATGAAAGTAATTTTTGAGATTAATAAAAACTTTTAAATGGATCGAATATTCTTACAAAAAAATCGTAAAACAATTAATAACCGATACAGTTCACAGCACAAGCAAAATAGAAACCGAAAGACGTAGATAATGATGCAGAAAAGGAAGTTATTAGAGAAGACTCGTTTTTCAAGGTATGTTCCACCTGAAATTCACACGAAAAACTAAATGTTAAAGTCAATGATCATGTAAGAAATTGTTCAGTAAAAAACAAACATTTTCGAAACAAATATAAGAACAATTGGTCAAGAGAAAATTCTTTGTGATTTTATCAAATTAATAACACAGATCCTTGTAAGCTTATAGTAATAAAAGATTTTAAATAAATGAAGAAATAAACCGGAAAAGTTTTATGAATACTGAATTGAGAAAGTCAAAGACTGTAATATAAATTTTTCTATATATAAATGGCCGCATTCAAAAAGAAAATGTAACAAAGTGCAAAGAATTTTAAAGATTTACAATTGAATTTTATAATAGATAAAAATAGGAAAGATGGAATGCATTATAATTGAATGATTGGTAAATAGATTGTTGAAAGGGAATATCATAAAGAATTATATGATAAGGAAATCAGAAAAAATTAACTTTGGAAAGATAAAGAATGTCTTAAATGTAAAGAAACTAAAAAAGTATTTCAGAGTTTAATAGTGATCACTATAGTAGATGATAAGAAAGAACTCATATTGTAAAGTATTGTGTGGAAAAAGAATCAACCATAGATTTATATTATGAAGATACTGCAATGTGAATGTGGAAGAACTATAAAATGGTTTATAATAATTATCACAAAACATTTAACACAACAAAATATCATAATTCAAGAGTTTAACATTTTCAATCGTGTAAATAATTTTTTCTATATAAATGGAGTCTCAAAAGAAATGTACACAAGTGTCAAGAAGAGAATAGAAAAGACTGTTATTGTAAGGAATTATACGATAAAATATGAACAAATTAAACTTTAGAAGAGAAAAAGTGTTACTTTTGTAAAGAAATTAAAAATATTTCTGGAATTTAATAACTGGCAGTATAGTAAAGATAGAAAAGAATGCTTTTTTGCAAAAGATTGTGCTAAAAAAATTTTCCAAACAGCGAAAGTTATAAAAAACGAAATGCCTTGTGAATATGAAAATAAGAATTCTACGATGGTTACCTAGTTTATGCTAAACATTTACAAACAAAATTATAATAAATCGAGAGTTTTTAGTAAAATTTAGAAAACATTTTTCATCGTGTTTAATTTAAATATTCTATAAATCAGTCGAGATTCTGCCATATTTTGTTAGTAAAAAAATGATTTCCCGTTGTATAAAATATTCAAAAGAATTCTTTCATTTGGTTATACAGATTTGATAGGAATTTGGTTTCGTCCATCAATGAACAAAATCTCTAATTTCAGGAATAATTTATTTTTAGATGTTTGTAATCTTTTCGGTAATTTCTTCTCTCTTTTGAGCTCTGATACACGTTAAATAAGGATATTCCCACATGTGATTCTTCTTAAATTAACAACAAAAACATGGTGTTTTTTCTTATCAAAATCTTTACAAACCATATCTCTCTTCATTAATTCCATTTCGCAATTCTTGATTCTCTATTTTCAATGATATTCAATTTCATCTTTAATTTTGCAAGTGTTTTAACTTCGTCCTCTAAATATTAATCTTGTTTTCAAGTTTGGTACTCGCCATATTTTTTCTAATAACTCGGTACAAACTTCTTATTGTAACCCAATATTTGAAGATTTTTTGCCTCTTTTTTATGTGATCTCAACAATTAAAAGAATAGAAGTCCCATATTCATTGATAATAAAAACAGAGTGTCAGTGATGAAGATTGTTTAAAGGTTGGGCCATAATCGAATAGCCCCCTTGTGTTTTTTAAGTAAAAATTACTTGAATTTTTGTCATTCATCTTCAACATATTAACTTTAATTGCGTTTTTTTGTTTTTTCATAACCTAATATATTCACAAACATCTTTAGCCTTAAAACCAGATTACATATGGATTTCGTCTTACAAATCTCTTATACAATGTCTTTAATTATTGAATATAATGTTGATTATTCTGAGTTTAGGTCTACAACTGGACTCCATTTAGATAGAAAAGAAATTTAACAACTAGGTAATATTTTATTTTGAAGAATAAAATATCCGAGATTCATTAATGAAAAATAATCGTGGTTCAGGATAGAAGATTTTAGAAAGGACGGTCTATTGGGTATATGACTCCTTGTAAATTTATACATCTCAAAAGTTGTTTTAACTTTGAAAATATTGAAGGTAAGATCAACGATTCGTTTTTCACCCCCCTTGGTTTAATTCATCATTCTTCGTCGGACAATCTCTAAATATAATTGTTGTTTTTAACTCTCGATTTATTTAGATAAAATTTTCCCTCAGAGTCTTGAATAGTCAAGTAACGATTTTTTGAATTCTTTTAATATTTTTTCTAATTGGAATATAATCGATTTCCATTCGGGTTTTTTATCACTTGAATTCTTTTGATCCGATAAGCAACATTTGGGAAAAAAGTGTACAACATTTCAGATTCTTTGGTGTAAAATGTTCGGTATGATGTTTTCAAAACTAGGTTCAACCGAGATTGCAGTGCACTTCAATGTACATCGAAACGGTACTAAATGTTGGCGTTTTATTTTCCTAAATATACCTGATTTGGCTCAAATAGTATTCTTTGTACAAAACCCCCTAATAAATCTAACAATAATTGCTGTGGAAAAACATTAATTCTTACTGGTGATTTTTATTTTCGAATTTTATGTAGAGAGATAATTTTTGTTGTCATTTTCAAACTTGTTTTCGTCAAAGTTTTTAAAAGATTTATCTGATTGTTTTTGAATGTTTTCCAGATAAATTTTTAAGGGTAATTTTTTATGTTGATCGAAAGTATAATATCCATTTATGTTTTAAACCATAAGTATTTTGTGTTATGTTCTCTTCTCACTACATTACCTATACAATAAGGAGAACCTTTCCACTAATATTTATTACAAAATTGTCAGAATACAAAGCCGCTTAAACCGATTCAAAATAATTTTGATTCTTCCTCTAAATGAATAGGATGTTCCCAAAGTTTAAAACTAATTTAGAGCTCTTCTGAAGTCCAAACCGTTTTGTGAACAGCTTGTCCAATTTTCGCAAGCGTTGCTTTCAAGATGAAAATCTTCTAATTTCTAAATGGAGAAATTTTTTTAAAAGCAAAAAGATCAGATAAAACTGTCTAACTGTCAAACGTTTTGAAAGAAAATAAGAAAGATCAACACAATCAGATTGTTAATTGTTCGGTTTCAAAGTGGGATGTGGAAAAACAACTTTATTATTGAATTTCATCTACCAATAGGTTGATTGTCCTTATTCCAATTTGTACGTCTTTAGTAAATCTTTAGAACAAGGACGGCCTATAAAAAAGATTACAAGAAAGATTATGAAAATATTGAGGGAAAAACTTAAACAAAAAAAATATCACAAATTTTTATAATGCTTGTGATGCTCTCCTGAGGAACCATAGTTCCGTTAAGCGAAATGTAAAGCCCAATTCGTTTAATCGTTTTTGATGATTGGTATTTTGAGAAAATTCAGGACGTTATTAAGGAATATTTCGTAATGTCTCGTCACAAAAATATTTCTTGTATCTATCTTTCCCAATGCTTTTCAAAGGTTTGATAAACAAGTTATAAGAACATAACCTGAATATGTTGTGTATTTTTAAGCAAGATGATCACTATTCGAGAAAGATTTATAACAATTATGTGGGATCTGATATGAGTTTTAACCACTTTATTGAGTTTATGTGATAAAATTTGGAAGGAAGACTACGGATTTTTAACTATTTAATCTAACTTTGAAGCCTAAAAATGGCAAATAATTTGAATAAATTTTCCAATATAAACGTGTGATAATTCTAGTTGTTTTCATGTTTTTTACGTTTCACGTTCCACGTTCACGTTCATGTTTCACGTTCATGTTTCACGTTCATGTTTCACGTTCACGTTTTACGTTCCACGTTTCGTGTTCTCGTTTCGTGTTTCACGTTTCCACGTTCCACGTTCACGTTTTACGTTTCCGTGTTCTCGTTTCGTGTTCACGTTTCCACGTTCCACGTTCACGTTTACGTTCATGTTTCACGTTCATGTTTCACGTTCATGTTTTACGTTCGTGTTTACGTTCACGTTCGTGTTTCACGTTCGTGTTTCACGTTTCACGTTCCACGTTTCGTGTTCTCGTTTCGTGTTCACGTTTCCACGTTCCACGTTTACGTTTCAAAATTTTCCTAAATAAATGGCGAACGTAACTTCAGAAGAAGCAAAAAACTTGATCAAATAGAAAAGAAATTAATCAAAGAATTTAAAGAACAGATTCGAATTGATGAAAAAGAAACAAGAAATTTTATTCCAAAAAAATTAATCAACCTGTAACATCTTAACATCCTGCAATAAAAAATGTTTGAGGGCAAAATTTGAAAATGTTTTAAGCGATAATCAAAATATTAGAATGAATTTGGTTTCCAGTTGTAAACGACAATTTGCTGATATTTCGATACCAGAATCCTGAGTTTGGAATTGCCAAAAGTTACCATCCTTCAACACCATTTAGGACCTCGAATCATTGAAGACCTCTACCATAGGTTTGAACCAATAAGTCCTGTGAACAACGGATATAATAACTTGGTGAAATTGGTAACAAAATTTCTTTCTACCTAGATAAGAGCAAAGGATGAAATTAAATTTGGTTTTGTATTGGGACAAGGAAAAAAGAAAAAGTGTATTATGATTGGAAATTTGCCCGTGAAATTTTGAGCATAATGATATAATTATTGAAGATAAAACATATGAAGGAAAACCTCAAGGTTTATGGAGATTATTAACAGGCACTGATGTTCTCAAAAGAACGGTTTATATTCTGAAGAAGAACTTGAAAAAGTATACAGGAAATTTTATGAGAAATCTGATTCAATTTAACAAAAAACATAATGATCCATCAACTAAGAAACCCAAAGTCAAGTAAAGGTAAAAAATAATCTCAATATTGGAATTAAACCAATTTGGAAAAAGAAACGAATCGAAGAGATCAGGTGTAAGAAACAATACAGTGATAATAAGATTGAAATAGCAGATATATCGACGATTTTGACAAAACTGCGATGAGAATTATTAATTATATTTAATGCTCAAGGAAAAGGCTGGAAACAACAATTTTTTGAAACGTAAAGAAAGCGAGTTAAAGAATTTTAGTTTCGGAACAAACTTGATGAAATGATTTGAAAAACCTGATGGAAATTAAATATTTAAAACGAAGTTTTGCCGGCCAATAAGTTCAATCTATGATTGAAAGGGTATGGACTTTTGAATGATTTTATCAACAATTTACCTTTTGAAATTACACGTACCAACTTATCAGTAGTCTGGGGCCTGGCCACAAAAAACCTCGAAAAAAGACTAAAAAAGAGGAGATGCCTGGTATAAATAAATTAGATCAAGCTGCTCTATGGAACACGATATTTTTTGATGCAAACATTAGAGACACAAATTCCAAGACATCATCGCAGATAAAGTTTTGCAAGATAAGGCAGATGGATAGATGTTTTATCAAAAGATGCTAGGATTTAGGTGAAAGATTTGTTGCGCTTCCAACAGCTGTGAGCAATGGGGGGGTTTTTGACAGATGGAAAACTAGGAATGGGAATCGAAGAGAACTTGAAATTTTAACTATATAAATGGGAGGGGTTTAGGAACGTAAACATTCAGCAATAAATCAGAAAGAAATGAAATAAAATCACGCTTTTAAGAAGAAAATACCCGTTAGTAATTCAATTTAAAATAGATCAACTAAAAAATGGCGATTGATAAGATATTTTTAAAACAAATAGGACGAATACAATAAACTCGAAAAACATAAGAAAAACAATAAAGGAACCAGAATAGAATTTTCTTATAATCAGTTGAAAGAACTTAAAAATGGTGGACTTTTGAAAGATTTATTAGATTTTGGAGAAAATATTCCAGTTTGTTTAAAAATGTTGTTCCTTATGTTCGTAAAGCTGCTCCAATCGTTAAAAAGGATGTGATTCCTATTGTTCGAAACATTTTAAATTGGTTAGATAAAGAGTTGGAAGATGTTACAGGATCTGGATTAGATGAAAAAACTTTGAATTACGTGAAATCAAACATTGAAAAAAAAATTTAAACCTTTAACATTCGGGGAATTGGAAGAAATCTGCAAAAATATTAAACATTTTAGAGGAATCTTCATGAGAGATACATTACCTGAAAAAGTTAAGAAATTTGAATGTGGAATTGTGAATTTAGACTCTATTATGGGAAGTGGAACGCATTGGATTTTGTTATTATAAAAATGATAAGAATGCAATGTTATTTTGATTCGTAATGGAAGAATTGAGGACAAAACCACCTATAGAATTGATTAAATATTTGAAAAAATCAAGCGTTTATTATAACGATTCTCAAATTCAAGACTACAAAGATCCCCCAATTTGTGGTCATTTATGTGTTTTTGTGTTGAATGAACTGAGTTAATGGTAACAGATTTTAAAGAAGTTGTTAACAAATTAGTTGCTTAATAAAATATGGATTCAACAAAAAATATTTTTGACGTATTTTGGGTACACAAATTAATTCAAAATGTAGATAATAGTTTCAATTTTTGATAGTCTTGAGAAATGAGTTTGATAACAAGTTAGAAAATTTATTACAAAAACCCTTTCCCAGAGTTCAGATATAATGTTTGCTGTCGAGATTGAAGATTTTAAAAAGCAGGAATATTGAATAACAAACTTGCAAAATTTCATGAGTTCAAATGAAGTTGCTGATAAAATAAAAACATTGGAAAAAGAATTGATGATGTGTAAAAAAATTATTTACTCAATTTTAATGTCCTCCATATCGAAAAAAGCCTGATGAAATTACTGAAGCAATCAAAGTTTGAAAAGAATTATGTTTAGTTTTTAGCTAATAAGAAAAGAATTGTCAGGTGTTCGACCTGGTATTGACAAACATTGATGTTGTGGTTGTTTAAAGAACAAATTTTAAAACCTTCTAAAATTATCAGAAAACATTCGATATTGTTGATTTCAGTTTCATGATCCGAATGTTAAAAATTGCCTTAGATTTTTAAAGGAAAAAGACATTAGCGGTGTTAGTAAAGGGAATTAATCCATTTGATGTTTGTTGTAATATGATTCAATTAGAAGATCCGTGTATTAAAATGTTTAATGAACTAAAGATAACTAAAATTATAGAATCATAAACATGCCATGTTAAAGATTTTAACAACAGAAGTCTATGAAAAAACCTTGATGAAAAGAAGTAAAAGATCAGTAGACGATGTTGTGTGAATTACTTGATAAAGTAAATAAAACTAGAAGAAAACTTTAATACATATAAAAATAGATGTTAATGTATTAGTTGGTGAAGGTAATTAACAAAATTCTGGAAGAATTTTTTAATACACATTTTCAATGAGGAAGTAAAACTTTTTTTAAAGATTTTTGATACACGTTTTCAATGAGAAAATAACACATAATAATGGAATTACTTAAAAGTATGAGGATGATCGATACTCTTTATATCTCGGATAAAAGTAAAATAAACTAGAAGAAAAACTTTAATAAAATTTAAAGAAGATGTCGATAAAAACTTTATTGAAAACATTCGACAACAGATTTAATGGAGTAGGTGGTTTACCGATGACTAATTTTCCTCATATAAATGGCGCTCATATACTGTGTGAGGTGCAAAGAGAAAAACTGCCACAAACGATGATTATAAAATACTATGCAAAACATTTAACGGAGTTAAGAGAATTTCTGGAAAATTGTTGCTGAATGTAAACTCAAGAAAAGAAGCCAATTTATAAAAAACTTGATTTTGAAATTTTTTCTTTATAAATAGAAGAGTGGCGGGACCATTACAGTGCTTTCGATCTTTTTTATCATGCAACACGAAAGAGATTTGAACAAAAGAACATTGGGATGAATATTTCTCAAAAATATGAATTATCCCGAAGATAATGATGTAGATTATACACGTAAAACAAAATTGAATTGGTATAACATTGCTAAATATCAAACTTTATCATCAGAGTTTCATTCAAGAAAAATATACATTATCAATTAAAAGATCATATGTCTGTTCTTTGTCTCTATCAACACTTGAGTATAAAGTTTTTTGGATTGAAAATAAAGATACAGTTGATTTGGAACAATATTATAGATAGCGGTTACTATCCTGTGCAAATTTTATTGAAATAATGTAGACCTGAGATCCGCAAAATTTAAGGAAGAAGAAATCCTGAATATGACGAAGTAGATCATTAAAAAATGACTCTAATCTTTTTAATTATTTTTACTAAAAATTTATATCTTATTATCTTATAAAAACGTACATTAGATCGATTAAAAAATGATACACGATGTTTTAATAATTTCTAAATTTTTTCTCTTATTAAATGCGCCGGACTATCAGAAAATATGCTAGTGATATTGAAAGGGCGGAAGTTTAAAAAAATTTCTATCCAATTAGTAAACAACATTTGAATGAACCGAATAAAAGAAAACTGAGTTTAATATTGATTTTGGAGATTAAACTTTTTGCTCGTCTAACTTCCAGTTTTATATTTCTGGAACTTTAACAAAAACAAGATGGTCAATCATATCTTGGAAAACTGATAATGTTATGATTAATCGATAATTTTATACCGTTTTTATTTTTCTAAGATTGGAAAGTAAAGAGAAAACACAATAAATTGATAGGAAGAAGTCGAAAACTGTTTGGCCAATTAAGCACAATTTTAAAGGAATCTATTTCGTTATTCAAAAAGTGATGTTATTTTCTCAAAACTTCTAATGGCTTTGAATCAGATTTTAAGATTTTGGTGTGTTTTTTTGAAGCAGCTGGACTCACATTTATCTCATTTTGGATTAGGATTTTTTGAAAATGTTTACACTATTATTCCGATCTATAAAGGAGGATTTTATCTAAGTTTTATAGAGAGCAGAAGACGATGGATGTGATTCGGAAGGACTGCAACTGGAAATGTTATTTTGCCTGTTGAAGCGGAAAAAAAAATAACAATTTAACAGATTTTTTTTATTAGAGTTCACAATGAGTTGATTAATAAAACCTCACGAGTTAAAAATTAGGTTGATTGATGAAATTACCAGAAGAAGTTCAAAAGGCATTTATGTTTACATTTTTTCTAGATTGGCATAATGTTATTGAACAAAAAGGTTATTTTCCGGAAAACAAACTTATTCCGTTTCGATATCACACAATTATTTATAGAAAATATCTTCAATTCCCCAAGTTCGTTTATCATAGGTTTTCAAACAGTAGACAAGAAAATAATCCCCCAATGAAAAAAAATCCTTTTCAAAGTTTGATAGTTTGTGGAATGTAAAAAATATCAGAGTATAAAATTGAACAGGTTCCATTATTTATACCAGGATGAAATTTACAAAAATTTAAACATTTTCCGGAGGGTCTTTTTCAGGATATCATGTATCAGATTGTTTATCAATGATTTTAAGAAAGTTTAACTGTAATAATATAGGAAATGTATTACAATCCTAAAGAATTTTTAGCGAAGTAGGACCTTATTTTATGTCATTGGATAACAACAAAGGAGTATTGACAAATATATTTCTGGTTTTCAAAAGAAACGATATTAATTATTCAATTATGGAATTTTCAAAAAGCTTGGTTACAAACGCGCGATTTTGTTATGTTGTGGTTCAGGTTGTCTCTGACAGAATTTTTAGCCTATTGGATGTGATTTAAGAACGATATTAGAGAAATTCAGTAAACATGTTTTTGTAAAAAATCGTCCTAGGTCTCTATTTGTCTATATTAATTCATTGGATAATTCTACAACTTTACAGAATTGTTAAAGACATTGATATAAGTAATTCATTTTTTTAATTTCAAGAAGAATAATCTAAAAAAATGGGGATGATATTAACAAAAAACTATTCCAAGGTCATCTTAAGGGTTGGACCGGAAAGTTATGATTTTAAAAAAACCTTTGAATATTTACTGATCACTTATATACCAACATTTCAGCAAAAAAGCTTCCCAATAGTTTTCTCGAGATATAAGAGTTTTAAGATAAGGGATGAATGGGGTAGTTTTTTGAATAATTTTGTTATTTTCATGAAATTTTAAGTTTGTAACTCGCTTGTTTTTTGAAGTTTTCAAGATTTTTTTCCTGATAATTTTTTTTATTTTTTTATATGAATATTAAGAAATAGGAGGATGAATTTCACCCTTCATGGATAAGTTTAAGTCGAAAAGAGAGTTAATGTAATTTTACTATATGTGTAACCAAAATTTCATTAAAATGCGGATGAGTTGGTTTATTGAGAATATAAAATTAGTTAATAAATTTTGTAAACTAGCATCTCCTAATCTGAACAACTTATAATAGCAGAGATATAGCTTATAACTTTCCGAGACTCTCCGTAGGCTCACAGTTGGTAAGACGCTTGCCTTCAAAGCCTGAGGGTTCTGGGTTCAAAAATCCCAGAGCTTCAGGGCGCGCTTTTTTATTGAGGAAGACATGGTTGTCGTTCAGATGGTTGGGGACAAGTCATTTACAACGAGTGAGGTCCATTAGTGTAATGACGTATAGAATCAAGCCTGAGTAATGAACAAACTGTGGTTGGCGCGCCATTTGCTTCCTCACCTTTCAAACACTTCATTCCTTAATTCCTTCTCTTCCTTAATTCGTACATTCCTTCGTCTTCCCATTATATTCGTTCATTACATTCATCATTCCACATCATTCATTAAATAACAACATTACACTTACAAAACACCCGACACAAAATTCCCTAATTGTATCTCCTCCATCAACTTCTTACACAGTAGTTAACCAAAAAGAAAAATGAGACTTGGGAATCAAAAAAATTCCAGAGGTCTAAAAGACCCGAATTTAGCAGCTTCCTAGCCATTAAGCTTGGTTTTGGAGGACAGTAGCTAGTGCAGGGCCAAGTCTCATAAACAATAGGACACCGTAGAAGTTGAAATGTGATGTGATTCCCGCATAGCGCAAACACGCACACTAACAACACTACACCAAAGACACAATCATTCATTTTGTCTTTTACAATAATTGATGATGTTCATATTATTTTCCTCTTTCATTCCTTCTAATACTTCAAAAAAAATATTACTCTTTCGCCACTGAAAAAATCGTCGATTTCTTCCGGAATAATCTTTGTAGTCATAGACATAAATATCCTAAAGTAGTTGAATAACTAAAATAAAATCATTTCTTTTTATCCCTCCGGTAGTTAGAAATATAAACATTAAACATTTTGCGGGTTGAAAAATTTATATCTCGGCTCAGAGTTTGAGTTCCATAATCTCCCTATTTATAACAGAAAAATCTTTTTGTTTAAATGGCAGAATGTATAATGCCAACTGTATAGCAAGTGTTTGTTAATAGAGGAGAAATTATCGATATAATAGATATTTAGTTTGTAGTAGGTGGTTTGTAATTTAAAAATTTTTGTTAGAAAAGACCTAAACCTAAGAAATTTCGAAATAAATTAACACATTTGAATAAACTGCTTACAAAATTGCAATTATGGAGTCAAGAAGCCAAACAAAATTTTGTTTACAGAATTTAGAAAACAGAATAAAAATTTTTACTTATCTCTTGGAACCATTGACAAAATTATTTTCACTTTTACAAAGAATACATTAGGTTTGTTAGGTATCAATACCAGCACGTTTATTATGAAAAGATATTACCTGTATTTTTTTCATTATCTGGATGTTGAAATTTGTTTATGATTTTGAACCAGAAAATCCTCGATGATTATTAATAGTACATTTGGGAGAAATTAAACGAAATGAACCTCTTGAAAAGAATGCGGTTTTTGACTCACATTCTCCCCGACTTCTCGAGTGATTTGTTTAGCAAATTTCATTTTTTTTTTTTCCGTCTTTAAATTTTTTCTATTTAAATGGAGGTTTCTTGAAAGAGTTAAATGATATTGGAGAATGTAAGTTTAAAGAGTATAAGAAGTTATAATGAATTGGAAGAAAGGAAGAACACATAGAATCTTGAATTTTGGAGAAAATGAAAAGAATAAATTCGGTGGTTTACAAATTAAATTGCCGAGTTGGCAAGATTGTAAAGTACACTTGGCCGAACGGAAAGATTTTATGACTGTTCTTTGGAATGAAAAAACAGAATTAAAAGAATTAAAACAAAAAATGAAAAATTTACACTTGATTTTGTTTACTTGGAAAGAAGAACTATAAAAGATAAAGAAAATTATAACAATTAACTTTTGTAGAATAAAGTTCCCTTAACTCATAAAACTTGCAGGGTTGCCCCTCCCACGTGCATAGTACTGTTTTTGATAACCATAGTTGGAGTGTCTTTCTTTTCTTCATAGGAAATCACATGTGAATATTATCTACCAGTAATACCTATTTGTTTCACACAAAATGTGGCTATTATTCTATAAAGAAAAATTCTATAATGCTCTTTAATGAATTGTGTTGATAAATCTTGATACTCCCACAAAAATTCCGTAAGAAATTCATCAATTAAGTCTTGATTATTCTTGAAAGGACAAGTATAATATGGGAAAAATGTCATATAAAAAAAACGATTGAAAAACTCTCTGTTTGTTGTATTTTTTTACTTTCTTTTCAAATATCTTTTGTTAATTTATATATTAAATATTGTAATCCCTTATTTATTTTCGTTTTTTGGTGTGTACACGTGTGCAGTTTTCGTTCTTTTTTCTGCAAAAGACTCTACAAGTTCTTTTAATATAAAATTCTGTTTTCATTTTAAAAGGACGGTATCAACTGTTGTTGAGAAATAAACCAGCAATTCACTGAATTCTTCATCTTTGTTTGCACTGTTTTTAAATGCTAGAAATTTGTAGAGAGCTTGGGTGAGTTTTTCATGTTGTTTATTTAGTAGAAAAAAGTTTTTTATTAAAGTATGTTTATTAGTAAAAAATGTTTTAAATTGATTAAATTTTATTAAGATAAAATCCTTTATTTCGTAGCAGATTTGACAACATTTTACAAAAGCACAGCGTGCTTTTAAGAAAGTAGAAGCTCAGTATTTGGTTTTTAAAATTTTGTCCATTCCACAGAGTAATGTTACCGATCGCTTTTGGAGACGAACGACTGTAGAATTCGGTTAATTTTTTCATTGAGATTTGCGTGTGTTTATTTTTCTCAGCTTCCTTTATGGTACATTGAACAGTATTTTACATTGTCTTTTAACGGTTTGGCTCCGAAAGTGCGCCAGGAACCCCATATTACTATCTAAACTTATATACTATATATATATACAGGGTGAAATATAAAGTCTAGGACCCCCTTCCTCTATTTTTTTTCTGATAGGTTAATATAAGATATCCTTTGGGTAGTGGTGGAATATGGACAATGGAAGTTTCATTTTATGATATTGAAAATTTTTTTGACCCCCCCCAAAAATGCAGAAATTTTTGGGGGCAACCCAATAAAATTTTCACAAATGTAAACCCCATATCAAGTGAACCCCTCATTTTAAAGAGCATGAAAAAACTTAAATAGTGGTTGAAAACCAGAGATCGCTATCTCTTTCCTAATATTGAAATAATAGCCACAGTGATTACCAAAACAATTTTAATAACTCACCACGGTCACGTCACGAAAGTACTCATAATCAAAAATGTTCAAACTGAAGCCCCCCTACCTAATTTGGCAGATGAGATTTAGCGTAGGGTTGGAACGGCCTCCGACAAAAAAAATTTTCAATATCATAAAATGAAACTTCCTATCCCATACTGCACCACTACCCAAAGGATTATCTTCTTATATTACCTATAGATAGAAAATAGAGGGGGGGTCCTGACTTTATATTCACACTGTATATACAGGGTGAATTTAGGTTGATAGTGTCGAAAAAATTTTTTTGGGTGAATTACTACTCAGTATTATAGACCACAAAATATGAAAATATAAAAATTCCCCAATCTCATCTATCTTTTAACTACGACCAATTTCCATCTATTTCTTGTTAAAAAAAATCATGTTTTGTTTCGTAATTAAAAACCTCAATTTCCTCCATTATTTTTTAATTTTTGTTTTTAATTTATGAATCCCATTTTTGAAAATCTACAGACAAAATTTTTACGATGGGAATAATGGAGAAAAACTGTTCTAGAAAATAAGTTTGGATACAAAACAAATTGCTAATAAATCAAAATTCTTAAGTTTTCGGCCAAAAAACATTAAAATGATATTAGGACCCCGAGGGAATTACATGAAGTTAAAGATTCCCTGAGAGAGAGGCACAATACCGATCAAAAAACTTGCCCATTTTTGTGGGCTTTAAAATGGAACATAATGCATGCGTTAACTATTTATTTTCATTATTATAACTGGTTAATTAAAGAATCAGTATTGGAAAACAAGGTCTACTTAAAATATCGAACGGTGCCAAATAAACCAGTCAAAATCGTGTTTAATTCCAACAATAAATCAAATATAGGATAAACACATAAAGAACAGTTACAAAAAATGAAATAATCATAAAAGTAAGTAATCTACAAATTGCTTTTGCATAATTGCCTGCCTCCGTTTTCTAATTGCAGGCTCTCGCACGCTTTGCCTCATTGACCTAACTATCACGTTTATTTTTTCAAGAGAATAAACTTGTTATTGCACTATTTGTTGGCAGCTTAACTCAATCCAGTTTCTTAAGTCTTCCTCAGAGTTTACAGTGGTTCGAGTAAAAACTTCCGTGTTTTCATAGTCCCCGCCAAAAAAGACAGTCCATAGGAGATAGGTCAGGAGAAACAAGATAAAAACACAAAAAAAGGAAAAACAAAAAAAAAAGACAAAAAAAAAAAAGAAAGAAAACTAAAAAAGAAAACACAGCCTAAACCGCCCCCCCCCTCCTTCCTCCTCCCTCCCCTTGCCCCCACTCCTTCCCCCCCCCCTCCCCACTATATCCCCTGTCCCCCCCACATTCTCCCCTCCCCATCTGCCAGCCTCGCGCTCGCTCCTCCCCCCATAAAAACAACCCCACCACTCCCTCTATCTCTACCTCCCCCCACCGCTTCCATCCCCCCCACCCCCCACCAGCCCGCTCCTCCGCCCCCCCCCCACCCCCCCACTCCCCCCCCCCACCCACCGTCCTCCCACCCCCCGCCTCCCCACTTCCTCCCCTCCTCACCGCTAGATTATATTGCCCCCCCCCCCCTCCCCCCCCCCCCCTCACCCCCCCAAGATTGATTGTGCGCCCCGCCCCTCTCTCCACCCCCCCCTCCCCCCTCAAACATCCCCCTCCCACTCACTCCTTCTCCCAACTACTCCCCTCCCCCTCCCCCCCTTCCCCCCCTCTCGCAACTTCCAACTCCCTCCGCAAGTTATATTTAGCTCATTATTTGGAATGTTAACCCCCCCTCTACCCCCACCCCCCCCGCCCCTTCACCTTCCCTCCCCCCCACTCTCCCCGCCCTCATCCCCCCTAACCCCGCCCCCCCCCAACTCTACCCGCCCGACACCCCACCTTCCCCCTGAGAAGATAAATAATATATAGTTAACCCCCCCCCCCCCCCCCCCCCCCCCCCCCCCCCCCCCCCCCCCCCCCCCGCCTCCCCCCCCCCCCCTCTCTCTCATTCAGCACCCCACTCCCCCCACTCCCCTCCTTTCACCCCTCCGCCCCCTCCAAACCCCCCACCCCATCCCCCCCTCCCATCCCTTCCACCACGCCCCCCATATTTCCTCCCCCGACACCGCTCGCCCCCCATCCTCCGCAAGCCACTCCAAAGCTACCCCCTCCCCCCCTAAAAATTTTCTCCTCCTCCACCCCGCCTCCGGCCCAGCCCCTCCCATCCCCTCCCCTCCCCCTTCCAGCCACCTTCCTCCCCCACCTCTCCGCTTCCCCCCCCCCCACCCCCTCCCTCCAGATACCCTCATCCCCTTCACCCACCCCAACCCTCCTAGCCTCCACCCCTCCCCCAACACCCCAACCACCCCCCGCCCCAAACCTCCCCACTCCCCGCCCCACCCCTTCTTCCCACGGCGCTCCCCCACCCACCTATGCCCCGACAAACTACAGTTCCCGCGCTTCCCCTCCACTCCCCCTTCCACATCCTCGATTCCCCCCATCACCCCGCGCCCCACGCCCTCCACACTTCATCACCCCCCGAACTACTTCTCCGAGTAGCCCGTTTTGCGCCCTCCCACCAAATAAGATATACCCCCATCCCTAACCTCTAATCCACCCCCCCACACCGACCCCCCAGACCAACCCCCTCCTCCACCTACTACCACACCCCTTCCCCCACCCCACACCCCCCTACCCCCAGCCCATCCCCCCCCTCACCCGTCTCGCACCCCTCTCACCATCGAAACCCGCTCATCCCCACCTCTCAGCCCCCCACCCCCCACTCACTTCCACCACACACCTCCTCCCCCTACCCCCCCCCTCCCACCTCAACCTCTCCCACCTGCAATCCTAATATGCCTCCTTCCCAATCCGACCTCCCCCATAAGTCACGCCCCCTCCCGTTACCTTTCTACCCGGCCCCCCCCCCCCTCAGTCTCCCGCTTCTCCTCTCCATCCTCCTCTCCACCTCATCCTTCCACCCCTCTTCCTCTCCCCTCCCCTACTCTCCCCACTCCCTGACCCCCTCCCACCTTCCTCATCTCACCCCCTCCCACCCCCCCGCGTTTGTATGTCGGGTACGTGTTAAGAATAGACCGTGTTTCAAAATACCCCCACAAACAAGAAGTCCATAGCTGATATGAGGTCAGAGAAGAAAAAAAAATAGAGACAAAAAACAACAGGCAAAAAGAGAAAAAAGAAGAATAAATAGGAAGATACAAAAAACCCACAGCCCCCCCACAGCGCTCCCCACCGCCCCCCATCCCTCACCACCACAACTGCATCCACTCTACCCCCCGCCCGTCCAACCTCCCCCCTCTTTTGCTGCACTTACCATTCTCCCTCCAACCTCTCCTACCCTCATCCCCCCCTGTCCCCCTTCTCGAAACCCCGCCCCCCCACCGACCCCCACACTCCCCCCTCTCACACCACCGCCCTCTCCTCCCACCCCCCTCCCCCCCCACGCACCCCCCTCGCCCCCCCTCCCCGCAAACACTCCCCACCCACCTCCCCCCCCTCTTCACCACCACCTGCCCCCCACCTCCTCCTTCACCCTCCCTCACCTCCCCCCACCCCTGCTCCCCCTCATCCCCCCCCCATCCGCTCCCACCCCCCCCTCACCCTCCCCCCCACCCAACCCTCTGCTCTCATGCCCACCTCCCCACGTCCCCCAGCCTCCCCGCACCCAACGCCTCTCGTCCACGATCCCATACGTGTACAAAGACCTATCCCCCACATCCTGCCGCTACAAATCTGACCTTCGCTGTAGTCCCTACCATAATGGTAACACAAATATGACCACTAGTAAAGAGTTTCCCACTCCAGACCAACAGCATTTGGGCAAGGAATGCATAAACAGACCAAGTAAACTTCCACAATAAAAGAGTTCCTCAGAAAAAAGTGGGGACTAACACAAGATATGTGTTACCGATATGACTTCTCCTGCCCTAACGTTTGAGAATGAAACATCTTTGAAAAGGAACTTTCACTTGAAGGCCCATGTGAAAATTTGTTCGTACCCAATGGGTGCAAATGATATGACGCCGTTTAATAACACCAGCCTAGTGACGGTAATTAGACCTGCATCGGGTGTACAAAAACTGTTTTCTCAAAAAATGATATAGTTTCCAATATCCACTATTGAGCAAGCCAGCGGAACAGCCAGAAACACTACTCTTGGAACCAAAGTCATTTTGGTTCTACACGCTTGAACCTTTGTAAAGTGAATGAGGGGTGGAAGTGAACGTTATATTCGTGTAATATTCTCCTATACACATTTCTCTGAGAAACACCCAACTTCTCTTGGAAAAGATGTTCGGCTTGCTGACCTCAGGATTTTCTTGAAACTAAAAATCTAGAACCTTCGTTCATCTAAGCCAAACATCTCGATAGTACAGCAGGGACCTACCATCATTACGCTGCCTGTGAACTGTTTCCCTCTCTCCAACAAACGCTGATGTGAGCCACGTAAAAACCTTTATCACAAGTGAACTCTATAAGAATCTAACGATCTTAGGGTACCGAGCGTTGGAGTTAATTCTCTCAGCCAGAGCATTCCCGGGCCACAAAAACCATATACAAAGATGTCATCTCTGCATACTCTCTTCGAAGTGAAATCCATGGATAAGCTACTCAAGATAAACAATATTTTAAAGTGGATAGAGGTAAAGTCATACTGAAATAGAAAAATAAAAACCTGAAACATGGGGTATTTCCCTTCATAGCTTGTGATTGTAGAGTGGATAAGATAGTCCAGGAGTAAAAACTGATAAGATATGACAATTTCCGGAGGCAGGAAGGCAATTATGAAAGCAAATTTGTAGATTACTTAATTTTATTATGATTATTCTTTTTTGTAAAAGTTCTTTCTATGTGTTGTTTATCCTATATATTGATTTATTGTTGAATTAAACACGATTTTGAATGGATATTTGGTCACCGGTATATTTTAAGTTGAACCTTGTATTTTTTTCCAATACTGATTCTTTAATAACCAGTATAAAATGAAAAATAAAAGTAACGCTGCATTAAATGTCATATTAAAGAAGCCCACAAAAATGGCAAGTTTTTTGTGGTAATTTGGCCTCTCTTCCAGAATTAACTTCATTTAATTTCCTCGGGTCTAATATCCTCTTTGTTTTTTGCCGAAAACATTAAGAATCTTGATTTATTAGCAATTTGTTTGTATCAAACTTATTTTCTAGTACAGTTTTTCATCCATTAATTCCCATGTAAAATTTTGTGTAGATTTTAAAAATGCGATTCATTAATTAAAAAATTTTAAAAAATAATGGAGGAAATTGAGTTTTATTGAAACAAAACATGGATTTTTTTTTAAATAGCGAAATTTGGTCGTAGTTAAAAAAGATAGATGGGATAGGTATTTTTTATATTGAGATATTTTGGTCTATAAATACTGAGTAGTAATCACCCCCAAAAATTTTTCGACACTAACTTAAATTCACCCTGTATACATATATATATATATATATATATATATATATATATATATATATACCTTTGTAGTGAAACGGGAAGTTTTAAAATAAAAGAATCTTATGTATGACTTTCTGAATATGATCTTTATTTCTTAATCAGGAATTGGCGCTGAAATTTTTGTCATCCAACCAAGGCATAGAGCTACAATAGATTCAGCCGAAAAGTACAGGGTAAAGCTAAGAACGATAATACTATAATTCCACTGATGTGTGGCCTGAATGTCATTTCCAGCATTTTTGCAAGAAATTCTATGGGGGAAAATGTGCTATATCTTTTCATGTAACAATATCGTAACATGTTGTGTATTTCAAACTCATATTGCTAATCATAAAGTCTAGGCGTGAATGATCATTCATCTAAAAAATGATTTTCCAATGAATCCATTTACAGAATTTTTTGAATTTTTCATGTTAATACGCGTGAATAAAAAGAAAAAGAATTGGTTTAATTCTTTTGTATATGGTTCGTCAGCTATAATGGAGGGTTCAAAATTATAGGTTACAAAACTGAAATTTATGTCACGGCTTGAAAGTGATAAGATAATAATAGTAATTTATATTATTATCCTAAAATTTAGACTAAAATATCCAAAAGGTCGTGCATCATTAGTTGATACCTTAAATATATTTCTAGTCAGGTTGGAACTATTTTGAACCATGTCACTCTTCATCGTTGATTCTGAAGAAAGAACAGCAACAGAAAGAATCTATCAATTAACATTGAAAAGTCGTCTTAGGCAATTTCTCACTCAATGTACCTAACTATATCAGAGTGGCTCTAATGAATCTCAAACTTTAATTATATTACAACCTGACCCTCACATCTATCCCATAAACAGTTAATTAGCATTGCTTCGTTATGAAACGTAATTAGATACAAACTGAAAATAATATCTTTAAAAACAACAAAAATTACTATTAAAAACACCACACAAACACGCACGCCGTTTGGTTAAAATTATCATAGAAAGGTTGTTTTTTATAGTAATGCTGTTTAAATTCATACACACTTGGAATAGCGTTTTATCGGCAATGACGTCGTAAAAAAATGTTTTAAACAATGACCGGCGATTTATTTTAGTTCACTTTTAATTAAAAACATAATTAAGTAAGATTAATCCTATCTTTCTCACCAATAAAAAATATGCATGATTCAACAAATGAAAGAATATGACGACATTTAATGAGGTCCCAAAATAACATCATTGTTCGATAAAAGTGGATTTAGTAAAGTAAAACAAATCGAACTGATATATTTATATTTGGAGTTGAATATAAATTTTGTATTTATTGTGTTAATGAAATATACTTTTGTGAAGTTAGAGTTAAACACTTTATAAAGTAATAACATTATGTCAAACTAGTAAATGTAACAAATGTGAAAATGAGCAATATGGTCCAGTTCATGTGAAAACTTACTCAGGGAATGTAGTTATTGCATGTCGGTCCTGGTACACTTTA
>NW_025777952.1:0-33748 GCF_021130785.1 Homalodisca vitripennis
TCGGCTCCCCCCAAAAGGTTCTCCCCAAGGATACGTCTACTCGCACCGCTGCCCTGCCTGGCGGGACTTACTAGCCGACCACGCTGCACTATATGTGTAACTCACTGTGGTACTTCCTGTTGGAACTAAATCCTATTCCCATACTTATAACCAACTACCAAAATAGTGTTACTTTAAAACTTGTTTTATACATATTTTAATCCAGAGAAACAGTTGCTTGCATCCGAGACATTGGTCGAAAGACAATTAATTACGGCCTAAATAAAATAACTTAATGCAGCAAGAAACATTAATATCATCGTTATTGTAGT
Organism: Homalodisca vitripennis; assembly: GCF_021130785.1. Taxonomy (NCBI): domain Eukaryota; kingdom Metazoa; phylum Arthropoda; class Insecta; order Hemiptera; family Cicadellidae; genus Homalodisca; species Homalodisca vitripennis. The sequence goes on from NW_025777952.1 coordinate 312, forward strand.
GTATTAACATCAGACTTGTCTTTTGGCGGAGCGCCTCGTGTTTGGTTACTGTTCTTATTAATCACCATATTTTATTATTGAAATCCTATTATTATTCCACATGAGGGTTGGGTTCTGGTAGACCTAAGGGAATATTCATTTCGGTTTTATTTTATGTTGGCATCACTACTTCAGACGGCTGGCAATTTTGAACAGCCTCAAGGTCATCCTCCCCTACCCACTCTTCTTGGTGGTAACTGCTGTCAGTTCCATGTTCACTTCCAATAAATATACAACAGCGGACTGGGCCTGTCAGACCCAACCTTACTACTCGTGTTACTGTGTTTCGGGTCACACCGACCCAAGGTTACCTTTGGTATTACAGTGTTTTAGAGTATCAGGATAAACCATTTTCTTCTTTTTAGTGAACTTGTGTTGTTTAATTATGGCTGCGAACACTGTCCATAATAATGAACTTATTCGTCGAATGTTAGAAGAGGATGAAGAAGTCGATTCTGATCACGAAAATGTAAGTGTACACAGCACTGATACAGAAGGAGAAGGCCACGATGAAGAAGAACCATCTGTTGATCAACCACGGGGTACGTCTTCAAACTCCAACAGAATTTTATTTGGGTAAAGACAAAAGAACTAGGTGGGAAATAAACGAAATCCCTCCAGGTTGCTCCTATGCATAATGTTATTAGAGCTAGAATTCCAGCACTTTCACAAACTGCCAATCAAGCTTCTACAGAATATGAGTTTTGGTCTTTGTTTATGGATGAGAACATAATCAGAAATATCGTTACATTTACAAATCAGTATATTTTGAATATATCTCAAAATTATGCCGATCAAATTATTGTAACAAATGAAATTGAAGTAAACAGTTTTATTGGCCTGTTAGTTCTTGCCGGAGTGTTACATGCTGGAAGGCTAAATGTTGAAGAGCTATGGGAAAAAGACGGGACTGGGGTTGAAATTTTCCCGGCCACAATGAGTCTTCAAAGATTTCGTTTTTTGTGTAGATGCTTACGATTTGACAATGCTGAAACTAGAGACGAAAGGAAATCAATAGACAACCTTGCTCCTATCAGAGAACTTTTTGATGGTTTTGTAAAACAATTGTAAAAATAACTTTTCTGTTTGAATGTTTGTTACCGTCGATGAGACATTAGTATCTTTCACGGATCGCTGCCCATTCCGTATGTATATGCCCAAGAAGCCAGCTAAATACGGCCTCAAAATTTTTAGTATGGTAGATTCTAATTTGTTCTACACCTCTAACATGGAAGTGTATCTTGCGACTCAGCCACGTGGTCCATACGAGGTTTAGTAATGCTGCTAGAGATGTTGTGCTACGCATGTGTGAAACTATTTTCAATTCTGGACGCAATGTTACCCTTGATAATTGGTTCGTTACCTACGCCCTAGTTGAAGCACTGACTCAAAAAAGACTTACGGTTGTAGGAACTGTAAGAAAAAACAAACCGTTTCTTCCCGAGGATTTTGTCAACACCAGTAGAAGGGCTGTCCATAGTAGTTTATTTGCCTTTCAAAAAGACAAAACTATTGTGTCTTATATACCCAAAAGAAATAAGTATGTAGTATTGATATCAACCATGCATATGGACTCAAAGATTGATGAGAGTACTGGATATTTACGAAAACCAGAAATTATATCTTTTTATAATAACACAAAAGGAGGAGTCGACAGTGTTGACCAAATGTGCACAGAGTATAATGTAATGCGCAACAGTAGGCGTTGGCCTCTTAACGTATTTTTCCATTTAATCAATGTAGCTGGTATAAATAGTCACGTACTCCATACTATAAAACATCAAAACAATTTGTCTAATAGAAAGTTTTTTGAAAAACTTAGCCTTGCAACTTATGAAGCCTATGATTGAACAACGTGCAGCAAATGTAAGACTTCCTACACAGATAAGACAACTTTGCAAACGTTTTGCTGGTGTTCAGGACCCATCAAGGACTGTCCCTGAAGCAAGTAGGAGGGGGAGATGTCACGCGTGCAAGGACAGCAAAACCCACTACTTTTTCCATAGGTGCAAACAATTGGATATGTCTCAATCACGCTACGATGTTTTGCAAATATTGCACTGAAGATCAAAACTAGACACTTAAGTTAGACACATAGTTTTTCTAAAGACTAAATACTGGTTTCTTATGTTTCATATCAATTGTTTACAACTTATGTTTGTCTATTCATAATTGGTAATTTTTGATATTAAACATATAAAATACATTATATATATATACATATACGTACACACTAGAAAGAGAGGGAGACGCGGCTCAAACGCCTCAAGTTCGTCCAACGCCTGTACATCACCACAGACACATGAACCTGCTGTCGGCGAGCGCCGAAAACAAATGATACCTCCCCTAGTCGTCCAAGGCGTAACCACATGGACGCCGCTATTTCGCCGACTAAGAGACGTCGGTTGCCAGTTTGAAGCTAAGTAAAGGGTGATTTTTTTATTGGTGTGGTTTTTAAGTTGGCACCACTATTTTTTTAAAGACAATGCTGGCCAGACTGTCACGGTAAATGGTCAACGCTATCGGGCAATGTTACGGGACTTTTTCTTTCCTCAGCTAAACGAACTTGAAGTGGATTTAGAAAATGTCTGGTTCCAACAAGACGGCGCGACATGCCACACGGCAAACGACACAATTGGCCTCTTTGCAGAAACATTTGGTGAACGTAGCATCTCATTTAGAGGTAGTGTCAACTGGCCCCCACGGTCGTGTGATATCACGCCAACAGACTACTTTCTGTGGGGATATGTTAAGTCTCAAGTATACGCTGACAAGCCACAAACTTTAAATGACTTGGAAGCTAACATTCGTCGAGTTATTGGCGGAATTCAACCACAGCTGCTGGAAAGAGTATTCGAAAATTGGACTTCTCGATTGGGCTTTTTTTTTTTTTTTTTTTTTTTTTTTTTTTTTTTTATATAAGGGGCGAAAAACGCAGCGGTTATCATCGCCCTCAAGAGAAAATTGGCACCTACTCGTATTTGGTGGTGTCAATTAGGCAAACATAGATTACATTCTATAAGAAAAAATATAAATAGGAATGAAAGCAAGTAGTTGAGTAAATAATTTAAAATAACCTTAGAACTAGATAACAATACATGTAACAAGGGAAAGACTGTAAAGAGGTCTTAACCCATATAGGGGCTAAAAATATAAATAGAACAAAATAAGTACAAGGTACATAACATTAATTAAATAAACTGTAAAAACTTAACAAATTTTACTGCCACCAAGGTAGCTGTAAAGGGGCTAATTTGGCAGCTGTCATAATAATAATAAATAAAAATTATATAATAAATTAATAAATATTAACAACAACCGATAATCGGAATAGATAAACTTAACACAATACTATATTTTGTTCATCAGCGACGTTGCTTTCAGAAAACATAAAAGTGTTTGAGTTGCCGTCTCGTCGTCGCAGAGAATATCGTTCAACGAAGCTGGCAGATTCGAGTTGCGCCTATGTACCGAGTAGCGAGGGCAGTCAACAAGCATATGTTCAACTGTAATAACAGTGTCACATGTGTCGCAGACCGGAGGATCATCTCTACTCATGAGGAAGCCATGTGTGAGAAGCGTATGGCCTAGCCGCAGGCGACACAACACAACCTCCTCACGACGACTCAGGCGGTTCGCTGTCACCCAGAGTCCAACGCAGTCTTTAATACGACGTAACTTGTTGTTAACGACTGCCTGCCACTCGGTATTCCATTTGGCTTTCAGTTTGCCCTTCACTACCGGAATAATGTCGGAGGAAATTATCCGTGCGGTGTAAGGCTGGAGTTCCAATGCTTCTTTGGCTCCTCTATCTGCCAGCTCGTTTCCGGATATTCCAATGTGGCCAGGTACCCAGACAAGAAAGACAGCAACACCTTTGGACTGAAGGGACGACAAAGAGTGCCATATTTCGCGGATGATGATGTGTTTTGAAAACATGTCGCTGATGGCTTGTATACCACTAAGGGAGTCGCTGCAGATAACCAATTTTTTAGTCATAGGAAACGTTATATTTAGGGCCTTTTGGATGGCTATTAATTCGGCCGTGAAAATGGAAGAGTCGTTGGGGAGACGAAACCCGTATCGTCTAACCCCAGTGACGAAAGCACATCCAGTTCTACAACGTTCCTTTGACCCGTCAGTATAGACAACATCGCAAGGTGCGAGGCTGCCTAGTATTTGACGGAATTCTTGTTGGTAGACTGTTTCTGGAGTGGAGACTTTTTTAAACTTAGAGAGATTTAAAATAATTTTTGTCATTGAGACGCTCCAGGGTGGGATATCACATTGATGAACGAATTTAAACTGGTAATCATTTAGGCCTATTTCATAAGCGTAGGATTTGGCCCTAACGCCTAAGGGTGAAGGAAGATTTGGTCTCGCTAGGAAAGAATCATAGAGTGGATTTCGCAGGACCGGTTCAAACGCAGGGTTTTCTGGCTTCCCTGAAAGAGCGTGAACATAGTTTAGGGACAGTTGTTGTCGTCTATGCGAAAGAGGGGGTTCTCCCGTTTCTGCGAGAAGACTATTAATAGGAGAAGATCGAAAAGCTCCAGTGGCCAGTCTTAAAGCAGAATTATGGACTGGGTCAAGCATTTTGAGAGCACTGGGTCTTGCGGACCCATATGCTTGACATCCATAATCTATACAGGAACGGATGGTGGCTTTGTAGAACCTGAGCATGCATGTCCTGTCAGCCCCCCATTTTGTTCCGCTTAAAGCTCTCAGTATGTTCAAGCGCTTCACGCATCGATCTTTTAGGTCTTTCAGGTGAGGCACCCAAGTTAGCCGGGTATCAAATGTGAGACCCAGGAATTTGATATTGTCACAAGTAGTAATTCTCTGACCCAGCAAAGAGAGCGTTGGCTGCTCAACGGTACGCATTCTGGAGAAAACGATGGCTTTTGTTTTAGGTGGCGAAAAAGAAAAACCTGTAACTCCGCACCACTGCTCAAGCCTGTTGATGGTAAGCTGTAAAGCTCTCTCCCCCACCGCTAGCTTCTTTGTAGAGATGTAAATAGAGAAATCATCTACAAACAAAGAACAGCGCACAGGAGGGGTAACGCAGGACGATATGTTATTGATTGCAATGGCAAACAGAGTACAACTTAGAACGCTACCTTGTGGAATACCATTTTCCAGCGTGAAGGAATCGGAAATGGTGTTCCCAAGTTTGACCTGTATGGTTCTTTCCGACAAGAAGCCCTGTATGAAAGAAACCATGTGGCCCCCTACACCCCAAGATATTAAAGCATTTAATATCCCCCTTCTCCAAGCCTTGTCATAAGCCTTGGAAATGTCGAAGAATACGGCGATCAATTGTTTTCTTTCAATAAAGGAATTCAGGATTGCCGATTCCAAGGCAAGTAGATGGTCACTAGTAGACCGGCCTTGTCGGAATCCGCACTGGGAGGGTGAAAGAAGATTATTTTTCTCCAGAAACCAAACAAGACGTCTGTTGACCATCCTTTCGAATACTTTGCAGAGACTGCTAGTAAGCGAAATTGGTCTATAGGCTCCTGGAGAAGTTCTATCTTGGCCGGGTTTTTGGAGAGCGATAATGTGTGAGCGACGCCAAGAATTAGGGAATGTGTTTTCTAAATATATTTTATTATATAATTTCAGAAGATCTTGTTTTCCATCCTCCGTCAGGTTCCGCAACATAGCATAATGTATGTTATCGGGACCTGGGGCAGAATTTGATGTCGCCTTTAGTGATGAATCAAGTTCATCAATGGTAAAGGGAAGGTTTAAAGGAGAGTTGTTATTGATATTTAAATTTAGAGGATGTCTTTCTGTATTTGTTTTGAAATTTTGAAACTCCCTATTGTAAGATGACGTTTTTGAAATTTCCGCAAAATGTGAGCCGAGTAAATTGGAAACTGTCAAGGGATCAGTTACCACATCGGTACCATTTTTCAGAGCAATAAGAGAAGGTGGGGGGGTCTTGCAGCAAACAGATCGAAGCTTCCTCCAAACATCAGATGCAGGAGTTGTTCGTTTTATTAGATCTGTGTAGTCCAGCCAGGACTGCCGCCGTCTCTGTCTAAAAACTTGTCTTGCTTTTGCCCGTGCTCTTCTGTACCTACTTAAATTTTCTTCATTCGGTGATCTGTTGAACTGTCTTAAACATTTTCGACGTTCCTTTAGAGCCGCCGAACATTCTTCAGACCACCAAGAAACCTGGCGTTTGTTTGGTGAACCTGAGGATTTTGGAATGCTCCGCTCTGCGGATGTTATAATATTACATGTAAATAATTCAGTGGCTGTATTTATGTCGTTTAGTTCGATATTACTAGTTTGAGAAACCATGTTCTTTTTGTACTCGTTCCAGTCAGCCCTCTTAATTTTCCACCTGGGACACCTGCCTGTCGAAGACGGAAAGGATTGAAAAGTCACGGCAATGGGCGCATGGTCACTCCCTGACAGGTCGGGAAGTACGGACCAATGCACTCGAGTTGCCACGACCGGACTGCAGATTGACAGGTCGATTGCCGACCATATGCCAGTCCTAGGGCACATGTAAGTGGCCGACTCGTCATTGAGAACGACCGCTGTCACTTCATCCCACAATCCCGCAACCATGTTACCCCTCCGATCAGAATGGCTAGAACCCCAAGAGCGATGGTGTGCATTGAAATCACCAACCATCAAGAAAGGAGAAGGGAGTTGGCTGTACAGGTCACGTAGATCATCAAGAGATAAATCAAAAGGGGAAGGTGGAATATATATGGAGCAGATGGTTAATTTAAAAGGAACGTCGATTGAAACTGCTACTGCCTGGAGGTTTGTGACGATGTTCAAGGCTCTAGCATTAACAGAAAGAATCTGCTAGAATAGCCACACCTCCACAGGCAATTTGTTGGTGATGATCTAAGCGAAAGATGTCATAACCATTTTGTTTGAAACGAGTATGAGGAGACAATTTTGTCTCTTGTAGGCAAATAAATTTAGGTTTTCTTGTATTTATAAGCAATTTTAAGTCTTCAAAGTGGCTTCTCAAACCATTAATATTCCATTGTAACAGCATATATTAATATTATATATTTTATTTTGTGCTAATTCATCGTAATTTTTTTTCTTTGCTTAGACACAGGACGGAAGTTACCATGAACAGTTTGGAACTCCGTCTGCATCTCCAAAGGGTCCTCAACCATATCATCATCAAGCGATAATTGTGAGGATCTGGACGAGGATGGATTAGTCTTTTTTACTAGGAATTTAGATCTAGTTTCTGATTTTGTTTGTATGTTATTTTTTAATTTGTCAGCGAGTTTTTTCCTCTCTTCCAAAGACAAGGCGGGTTTCTTATTTTGTTGAACCTTGTCTCTGAAAGTAGAAGTAGCTGTTGGGCGAGCTTGAGTTTGTGTGTTGGACTTAATATGGGGCGTGTGGACTGCTTGGGAAGGATTACTGGATGCCAACGGATGTTTGTCCGGTACCGGCTGCAAGCTGCTTAACCAAAGCAGCAACCTGCTCTGTTAAGTTGAGTACCATAACCTCCAAGGCGGTACATGACGGGCACTGTGTGGATTGGACTGGGGCTGAAGCAGCTTCGGAGTACGAGACTCCCTTTTTAGGGGTTGGAGCGATTCTTCTCCTATACTCTTTGCGGGCTTCATTGAAGGAAAGTTTGTCTAGAGTAACAATCTTCAAAACTTTCTTTTCCTCTTAGTAAACTCTGCATTCCTTAGAGGTCGCCGCGTGTTTACCCTTGCAGTTCACGCATCTGACGTCGTTCTTGCATCCGTCTTCTTGGTGGCCTTCATCGCCGCAACGGGAACATGTCTCAGGGCCCGAGCACGTCTTAGTAGAGTGCCCGAATCTCTGGCAACGGAAATACCGTTGCGGATTTTTGAAGTAAGGCCGTACAGTCAGGGATAAATATCCAGCCTTAATAGTTTTTGGCGGTTGGGGAAATGCAAAGGTCAGGATTAGACCAGGAGTAGGGACCTTTCTCCCATTCTCCGTCCGAAGCATCCTGACCACATCGGTTACCATTTCGCATTGTAGCTCGTCCTTGATTTCTTCCTCACTACACTCCATCAGGTCACGGCAGAAGACGATCCCCTTGGAGGTGTTCAGTGAGGAGTGCGGTTGAACGACGACTTCCACCTGATCGAAAAAACTCGTCATCTGAAGGAATTTTTTGGCTTGGATGTGGTTCGCAGCCTCCACCAAGATAGTTCCATTCCTTAATTTGCTCACAGCTTTAGGTTGACCGCCTGAGGAAACAAAAGCTTTGTTAATAAGGAAAGGACTAACCTTCGTTAGAGTTTTGCCCTCATCCTTGTGACTAACGATTAGATATAGTGGAGTTGGAACGTTCATATTTTCAGCTCTTACTTTTTCTTCCACTTTCCTTTGTTTGATATATGATTCATTTTCAGAATCTGACAACTGTCGCTTTTTCTCTGGATCATTAGGATCTCTTTCTCCAAATTCTTGCCCTAAGGGTGGTGTTGTTGTAATATCCATAGATAAGGTCACCAGCGCATCGTGTTTAGTAGTGCGGGCCGATTCACCGGGAGCGGGCATGCCCTCGGGTGTCCCACAGACCGTAGCTTGGGGGACAACCCTACCTCAGTTCCCCGAGGCCCGGTTTCCATCGATTACCAAGTCGGGAATACGCGCACAACTTGGACTCGCACGTGGCAACAGGGGCTCCGACACCCCTGCCTACTGAACACTTCCTGACCAAGGACCGAAGTGGCTGGCTTCTGAACCAGTACATGACTTACGCCTCGGCAGAGACAAGCTCACATCAGCTCTCACCGACACCAGATAGGGCATCTAGTGCCGGCTTAAGCACTCCCAGCGAGCCATGCACTGGAACGGTCAGAGGACGGGTACTTAAAAGACCCTGGAGGGGGATTTGGTAGGAATTAGGAAATGGTTAGGTGGGAAGAGGCAGTTTAACGTCATACCCAGGACGGTCGATTGGGCTTTCTACGCGAACGAAATGGAGCCCATATGCCAGAAATCATTTTTAAACGTTAATGTCATACTGTACTTCAAATAAATGCATTTTTATGTCAATGCAGGTTGTTTTTCATTTTTTATTTAGTTTTAAAAACCGCAACAATAAAAACCCTTTATTTAGGCACCTGCCTCCATATCCTGTGCTCGAGCAAACTGTGCTTCAGGACCGCTCAGATAGAACTGCTAGATTCCAAACTGTCCTTCCACACCTTCAGCTTAAAAGAGGAGCAGGAACTGAAGACAGTTGTGCCTGCCAGGGGCTGCCTGCCTGGACGACCACTGAAGACATTGCGGATGAGCTCCGAGATCTAGGTTTCACTCCCACTCATGTCGCACCACTCCAGCGCCGCGACCAGGCTGGTCGCCACCAAACAGATAGTTTTTATATTCGCTTTAGGAAGACTGGCAGCTGGACACGGATCTGGCAGCTGACTCAACTGCTAGGCGTCAGAGTTACAGTCAGTCAATTCGCGCCAAGACAAGGAATGCCACCTACCAGCACGCTGCGTCAGGTGTGGAGGAGGCCATAAGGTCAAATCCTGCACGCTGCCAAAAGAACACCGCTGCAAATGCGCCAACTACAAAGGCGACCACCCTGCGAGCTACAGGGGCTGCGCGGCCCACAAGCGCGCTCTGGGCGCTTACACCGCCGGGAGGCACCGCAACGCCAGAAGAGAGGCCCAACTCCACGACCGACACCAGGAAAAACCCAGACCCGTCCTGCAAACTACGTTTCAGGCCGCAGGTACGCGGACGTGCTAGCTGGTCCGCGGCTCCACCCTGACACACCGGCACAGCAAAATCGCGAAACTGCAGCACCTGAATTTCTGGTAGATCCCTCAAACCCCGTCGCCAAAAGTGTAATTGCCACCAATCCCCCCAAATATATTGCAGCACCTGCAGTCCCAGATGCACCTGCAGCACTTCTGGCTCTGGTCATCCCCCAAACTCCCAAACCGCAGAGGAGGAGGAACAGAGGTCGGTCCGGCCGACGTAAACCGTCAACCAACCAGGAAAACCCTGAAGAAGAGAAGCCCGACGAGGCAGAAGAGCGGATAAAGGAATGCCAGCCTGCACCCGCAGCTAGACACAATACCGCAGACCAACCCACCCACCGGTGTAGCACTGCTGAAGAGCCACCTAAACAGCCAGGATACTTATCCCACCCGGCTGTTTTCAAGTGGATCTCATCATTAGTGATAATTATTGTGACTGATACCAGCGAATCACCGAATGAGCTGCTTGCGGCCATTCTCGTCACCTTCCAGGAACTCCTAGTCTATGGATAGACCTGGAACCTGTGGACCCCACGCACTACCCACCGCGACTCAACGCCCTCTCTGACGTAATAGACTTCTTCATGCTCAAGGAACTCCAACACCAGCTGATGACCTGTCATCTGACCATGTACCCGTCCTGGCGGTAATAGCAACATCCCCAGTCTTGAGAACCCCACCCACTGGCCTGTCAGTTAGGACGGACTGGGAACGCTACAGTGGTCTCCTGAGCGAGCGACTACAGCCCCCACCTCCAGCAGCGACGCCCAACGAGCTGGATGAGTATGTTTCGGAGTTGCACACCGCAATTTCGGATACCTTGGTGGAAGTGTCTCGACCTGGTCGCCCCCGGTACACGAGATCAGCACTGCCTGCCATCATTCGAGCTGCAGTGGAGAAACAAAGACGCTTGCGACGCATCTGGCAGCAAACCCGGCAGCCAGTCGCTAAACGAGGCTTCAACGCTCAATGCAATATCCTCAAGCGGATGCTGTTTGACTACAGGACCGAGATGTGGAACTCGTATCTCTCTGGCCTGGAGTTGGAGGATGGCAGTGCATGGATCCTGCGCATCGAGAAACCAACGAACCAGCCCCTCCACGGACAGCGAGGCCTGGCCTACTCCGCCATGGACAAGACAGAGGCCTTTGTTGATACCATGGAGGAACAGTTCACACCAAACGCGGAGATCTACAACGAGGACCACTGCAAACACGTGGAGGAAACTCTTGACAATTTTTTTTGTATGGAGCCGGAGGAGGAGCTGGAGCAGTTCACTCTGGAAGAGGTACAGGCTTTCATCAAGAAATCCATACCGAGAAAAGCTCCCGGACTGGATGGAATTTGAAACAGAGCCCTACTAGCTGCCCCAGAATCACTGCTGACTTGCCTAGTTACCATATTCAACGCTGCCGTCCAAATGCATCACTTCCCGGTCAGCTTGAAGGTGGCCAAAGTCATCCTCATTCCCAAACCTCGAAAATCCCGCCTGTTCCCACAAAACTTCCGCCCCATATCACTCCTTCCCACAATCTCCAAGCTCTTCGAAAAGCTTCTCCTGTCCAGAATAGCTCCCTACCTAGATGACTATCTGACCAGAATAGTTCGGATTTAGGAGGGATCACTCAACGGCACACAACTAGTTCGTGCTGTGAACATGAAAGTTGACAATATGAATTACAACCTATGCTCAGTTGCAGTGTTTCTGAACGTCAACAGAGCATTTGACAGAGTCTGGCACGAGGCAGGCGTACTACAGGGAAGCGTCCTAGGACCAGTACTTTACCTAGTTTACACCAAAGACATGCCACTGGTACCTAGGGTAATGTTGTCCCTGTACGCAGACGATACCATGTTCCTCTGCAAAATTTTTCAACCGACGCTAGCCGCTGATATTATGCAGCAACAGATGGACTTAATCTTACCTTGGCTAGAAAAGTGGCACATCTCCATCAAGATGAACAGTTCAGCTGTCTGCTTCAAATAGCGCAGAAAAATGCCGCAGAGACTCCCGCCACCCGTGACTCTGGATGACGATCCAATCGCATGGAAACCTAATGCAAAATATCTAGGAGTAATTCTAGACTCCAAACTAAACTTTGGACCCCACGCCAAGAAAAAGGCAGAGGAGGCGAAGAAAATCGCAGCGTCAATTCCACTCATAAACCGTCGCTCTTCCCTCCCTATGAGCGTCAAGGCCACAATTTTCTTCGCTGTGGTTTCATCGGTCATAATGTATGCCTCCACAGCTTGGTGGACCAACTGCAGCCGATCTAACCGCAAGACACGAGACCATCCAAAACAAGGCTCTCCTATCCATCACCCGTCAACCATGGTTCGTGCTATACGAAACCATACCAAAAAATCCTTAAATGTCCCAACCTTAGAAATGTTTGCGAGAACGTCGGCTGAGAAGTTCTTCCAGACAGCAGCAGCATCGGAACAACAACACATATCAGAAATGGTCCGGATGACTACAGGCGGCGCCCAATCACCATCCTGGACGACCCACCGTAAAAATTCAACCATAGGAGAGAGCCTGCGATCCCAACTTGAGACGCAGTTGTTAAAATTCAAATTTTTTTTCTTTTTAAATTATTACTTTGTTTTAAAAAACAGCGTCTTCTAATTAGGCGACTCAAGAATAATTTTATGTTACAGCAGCCAGTGGACCTAGAGTTCAGGTGCTGTACGGCCACGAAGGACGTGGCAGCAGAGTGGTTTAGTGCGGTAAGAATCCCACATAACCGGGACGCCGGTACCTTTTGAAGGTTCCCTCTGCTTAACAAAAAATGTTGCCGCACAGGGCATGGCAGAGCAGTACGGTGTTGCAAGTGGTCCGCCCCGCACTTGTGGCTGTGACACAGAAACTGTGTAGCTGGAGCACTCCTGACTTGAGTCATTTTGTTGGTGTACTACTATTTATCAATATGGAGGAAAAATTGATCGAGTTAGTGCGTAATTATCCAGTGTTGTATGATACAAGTAATTTTAATTACATGAAGACAATGTACAAGCAAGAAATATTGAAGAAAATAGGAAGGGAGCTCAAATTAGTGGATGGTAAGTTACAAATTTAAAACAATCTTGTTTGTTAATAACGTATTTTATTTTGCACTAGTTTTACAGCGAAATCAGAATTGTCCTTGGGAAACCCTTTCTTCTTGCCAAGACACACGCTTCCACCCAAGTTAAGGTATTGAGGAAATTTCTTTCTGATTGCAAAAGTCGCTTGTACACACCTTGTTTGGTTCCTTCTAACTGGAATCAGTTGTTTTGTTGGCAAACTCTCAATATCCTCATCCTCTTCATTTTCGCAGTTAACTGAAGCATTTCTGCGCAAGTAGTTGTGCATAACGCAAGCTGCTTTAACGACATCAACAACGGTTGTAACTTTAATCTCAAATGGTCTTTGGAAAACGCGGAAGCGTGAGGCTAGAATGCCAAATGCACATTCTACAGTTTGTGTTGCTCGTGAGAGCCTATAATTAAAAACTTTATTTTCATGATTGTTTGTGACTTTTTTCTCGAGTACGGTCTCATCAAGTTGACCATCAGTGGGAATGCCTCATCCCCTACAAATAAGTAGGGCAATGTATGTTGAAAAGAAGGTAGCTGAGAAGGGGAGGTAAGTTGTAGATTCCCCATAACCATTTTCTTTTTTCAGTTCACAACTTGAAATACTTACATCGCTAAATCTTCCCATGGATCCTACATCAATGAAAGTAAATTTTTTGTTTGCATCTACCTTGAATAAAAGTCATTGGAGATCGACTTCCACTTGTCTTCTGTTGGCTGTGGTAAATAAATCTGTTGCATAGCTTTCCATATTGCGACCGAAACCTCACTCACAATCTTAGCTACTGTTCTGTTTCCCATGCGAAAAGAGTCGCCTAAGCTTTTATAACTATCCCCAGAGGCCAGATACCTAAAACAAACAAAAAATCCCATTTTATGTCAATTTTAAAACAATTAAACTTCGAAAAGTATTTAACGTCTTTAAAGAGTTTTTTATTTGAATTATACAATATAACATCTAAATAAGTGTATAGCATTTTTAAAACTACTTAGGCGTCAATAAAATAATGCACATTAGTGAAGATACCTTATGTTTTAATTTCACCAATTAAATTAATAAATTACCGCTATCCCATAACTGAATATATTTTTATAGAAAAATATAGAAATTACAAATTTGTTTATTTTTTATAGGAAACAATACTTGTGTTCTAAAGTAAAATTAAATATATTGAGTTGTACTACTTTATTTCATTTGTAATGATCAACCCCTGTACCAACTGAAGCTATAGTTTATTTTCAGATTCCGGAGAAGACGTCAAATCTGCCTGGAAGAAGCTGAGAACCAACCACAGAGATGCTCTGCGACGCCGTAAGCGTATGAAAAAAGTGGTGCAGCAGCAGCAGACATCAAACCATGGAAGTTCGAAGCGCCTTGACCGTGTTCATGTGCTGATTTAGCACCCCCTTCGAATAGGGGGGTCCTAATTCAGCGCCTTGACCGTGCCCATGTGCTGATTTAGCACCCCCTTTGAATCTGGGGGCTGCTAAATCAGCGCCGTATTGATGAGATGAATAATTACCCCAACGGAATAGAATAATAAACGTTTAACCATATTGCGATTTATTTTTCAATAAAATAATATATATATATATATATATATATATATATATATATTATATAGTCATATATATTATATATAATTGTATATATATATATAATAATTTAAATATATTTCAATGAGTATATTTACTGCATTGCTGTAGTTTACTTAATATTTCAAAAACAAACAGTTCATTACCAATTGTAAAAACTATGCATGAAGTATACTTAAATAAAAAACTAGATTCTAGGCATTCAAATACAGGTTAATTTTAAAGTAAAATTAATTTGAAATCATGGTACGAACAACGCAGAGGAACTGATATTGCGTAAATCCGGCATGCGTAATAAATATACATAGTCAGAGATTATATCAACCTATTAACCACTTTAAAAACAATTATTTATTTATTTTAATTTTTTGAATACCAATCAAAAGCGGGAAAATTTAGAACCGTGAAATTGTAATTTTGCGACGGCTAAGAGCCAATTATTTTTAAGGACCCATCATAAACTGAATTATACTATTTAAACTGAATAGTATAGTTCAAACACACTTGACAAACAATTTAAATATTATTTTATATCTACAAGAATCAATATCATTCAGTTATATCCATATTAGTGAGTTCAACTATAATTAAAAAAAAACCTTGAAAACAATGTTAAAACACGTAGCAATAAATATACTACCATATTTTCAAAAGCGTTATTGCTTAGGTCAAAACATACATTTATATATTGAGTATTATGGATCTACATTGCTTAATTTCCCCTCTGTCGTTTAGTGTGCGTTTTTTTGTTGTTGTTTAAAAATGGAATATCTTTTAAAATCTAAAAAGAAAACCTAATAAATTTAATCCTACCAAGTCTTGGTCAAAGTTTTATGGCGGCTAAAAATATATAATGATGTTATCTTTAATTCTTTCACAATAGTTGCTATTAAAATATTTTACCTTTTAACTTCTTAAAATCTGCAATTATTCTAAATATTGCAAGAAAATGAATTTGAGAGAGTTCTATCACAAACCTAATGACCAAATATATAAAATATCATATGCACAGATTTACTGTAACAAACCACTGTCGACATTGAGGTTCTCAGCGAGTAGGTCACGATACAAAAATCGAGTAAACGGCAGCTCCAGAATATCTTATGCCAATTTATTGTGCTCACATCTTAGTCCCTTCATTTAAAGTATAGGAAATACATTAATATCTGTTGCCAAGCAACTTTTTTTTCTAATAAATTAAAAACTACTAGAGATATTGCAAATTTATCAACATTGAACGCCTTTATGAACAATGAAGGACAAAAACAAACGTCTTAATTAACAATAATAAACTGTTGTATTTATCATAAAGCTTAAATTTATTCACAATATATGTTAAAAAAACTAAATAAAGTGACTAGATTATTTGTTATATATTAAGAATAATAAACAAGAAAAATCGTCCAGTAATATTCAGACAGTAATGCTGTTATAGATGACAAAATCAAAGATAAGCGGTTTTATTGGAAATACATCTGATTGTCGCTTGACTAAATTTTCGTAAATAAATATGTCTTGAAACAACAGATATTTAAATAAATTCATTAAAAATCAAATATATGATTCTATTCTATCCTTAGATAGGCCTGAAACATTTATTTCAAATGTTTTGCATAATAAATGACAAAAATAAAAAAATAGGGACAAGATACTCTAAAGCTGATGTTAATTTATTTTCACGAACCACGTTTTTTTACAGGAAATATGCTCTTAATGAGTTTTTTATTATTAGTTTTGAAATAGTATTTAAGTAATTAGATTTGTGATAAAATCAACGATCAGATTTATTCTTGTATACCTGCTGGATTTTAAGGCATTCAAAGTTATTCAGATTTAATGGCCGCCTTTTCGAAAGTATTAATGAATATTTTTTATAACTGGCCTTATTACCACAAATATTTGATCCAAATTAGGTAGGATTTGTTTATTCGTTTTAAGATATTAAAGCGAATTTGTCTATAAAAAACACATAGAGACTGACGGATAGGAAACAAAGCACCAAAGATCTATTTCCATATATTGAAATGCGTTTTCCATGACCTGTGCAGTTGCGGTATATAGTCCTAAGAATTACAGGACACTCTGAATATAAAATTAATATACAGAGTGTTCCACAACCTCTACCAATATTTTCAGACATTATTCATGGACCAAACGCAAAAACATTCATATTCACCTCTCTAAAACTCAATAATTACTCAAATAGACACAATTTTGCTTTGTTTTTGTCTTTTTTACTTTACTATTTATATTTGATGGATTTTTTTAGGTTAAAATTTTGTATATACCTTTATAACCTTAAGGAATAATTAAATCAAAAATTTAAATTTGTTACAAGCTTTATTTTTAAAATAGTGATTTCTAAAAAATCTTTAAGTGTAAATATCTTAAAAGCGATATATGGTAAACAAGATCTCAATTATTACACAATTTAATTAAAAATCCAACGATACCAAGTTTTAAAAATTGGTTGTGAAATAAGGGAGATAGTTTGTTTTATAAAACCAATTACTGTTTTTTAAAACCAATTACCAAACAATATCAGCCTTTATTATATGACAGCACTGAATGTGGGCTGCAACAATCAGCTGTTTTGATTTTAGCTGCTCTAATCAGGTGATTTTAACATTACATTGCTGAACTGTGGTTATAATGTCCTTAATTATTTGTGAATATAAGTTTATTTTGATTAAGACGTCAGAAAAAACAATCTAATACATGTTGATTACCTAGACCTAAAATTAAAAATGTCTTTATAGTTATTATATTTCTATTTAATATTTTGTTTTTTTAAATGGAAGACCTCAGACCTACTTCTGGCTTGTAAATTTATACGGAGTTTGTAGATATGCTATTGATTACGGTGGTAAACGTAGATGCTTAAATGTACCAGTAAAGATTGCTATTTGTTGCAGTTGTTAAGTTTGTTCTAACCGAGGTTTGAAGATTTTGTTCTACCCGGAAAATAAAACATTAAAAAACATAAAAGTTTACTGTATACAAAATGAAATATTATGTATATTTGTATAGTATTTTTTTATTACTACTGAAGTAATATTTATGCTTCTATACATCTGTTGACTACCTAGTTTACAAATCAGCTATAAATATTGCAACGAATTGAAAATTAGAGTGTAACAACGTTCATTACACTTTCCGATATAAATAGCCTTAAAATAAAAGTACAGCTAAGCTAAAGTGTAATTTTAAATTTTACCTTTTTATAGACGCTTTATTAAAGACTTCACTGAGATTTCACTCTTCTTTATACAATATTGTAAGAATGTTCATCCTTAAGTTTAACACTCCCAGATACATGGGGTTAGAAGTGCACGTGTGACTAATGTAACACACAATAGTTAAAGATTCTTTAACTGCATACAAACAGGCGATGATTTTCAGTTTTTGTCCATACATCATTACCGTGTTCTAGTTTATCTTTTCTCTTTACTCGTGTAAAAGTATCCGTTACCTAGAGAGTATAATATGCCACACCTTGGGCCTGTACACTCGAACATTGTTTGATTTCTTCTTATATTGAACGTCTTAAATTAGGTTGCGGCTCGGAGTCACTCATGAAAAAGTGTAACGCCCGGTAACGTTACGATGCCCGTCCAGTGGGTCCGCCGCACGGGATCCGCACGGGATAAAGCAGATAACTGTGGGTCCGCCGCACGGGATAAAGCAGATAACTGTGGGTCCGCCGCACGGGATAAAGCAGATAACTATGTTTATTCGTGAAAATGTGGAGTGCTTAGATTCGTCATTTACAACAACTACAACAATAAAGGTAAATAATTGTACACTGATATTTCATTATCGTAAACTATGATTGATTGATTAATTGTTAGATTGACACAAAAGTTGAGAAACTGAGTTTATAGGTTTATGTCATACTATTGACAAATGTTGATAGTGTTAAGTAAATTATTAGTTTAAATCACTCTGCAATCAATCGTAATTCAGTCGATTGAGAAGAAACAGCGCGTATTGCTAGTCAAACATTTAAAATAACAAATTATAACCTCTAACCTGTCATAACAGTGCGACCAAACAAACGAACTAAACCGACCAATCACCACGCGCAGAGTTAGAATTTAACTGTGTTTAGCAAGAATTTCAAATTTCAATTTTAGTAAATGTTTTATTAAACTTTACCATTTACAATAAAAAATTTTAATTAATTTCAAATTATGTACAATGTTTTAGTAAACAAAATATATTTCTATAGTTAAAATTTGTGCAATTCTTATTTTCATTCAATTCCTTGTTCCTATTGTGCAATTTAATAATATTCATATCAATAAATATTCTACCGAGAAAAAGACGTTGTCACGTAAAATCTTCGCCCGTAAAACCGACTTTACAGGCAACCATAATTTTTTTTTTACGAAATTTCATCAAACAAATTCACTATACATAATAAGTTCTGTAT
Source organism: Homalodisca vitripennis (assembly GCF_021130785.1). NCBI lineage: Eukaryota > Metazoa > Arthropoda > Insecta > Hemiptera > Cicadellidae > Homalodisca > Homalodisca vitripennis. Next base: position 19,218 of record NW_025777952.1, read on the forward strand.
TAATATAGGAATAACAACTGAGAATAACATCGATATTATTACTCGACCACTTGATCCGGCCAGATCAGTTTTGGACAGTAGGGTCGGTAGTGCACGGACGGGTTTCGTCAGCTTCGTCAAAATTATGTGTGCACCTACAGTCCTACAATCGATATTTGCTGGTTGATTTCACTCTGTATATTTCATATTTGGTAGACGGCCGATATATAACGAGCAACGATGTGAAGGCAAAAATAAGGAGTTTCAAGTTTGTATAATATGTTTACTAGCTGATACCCGCCCCTTGGTACGGAACTTTTGTAGAATAACTGGTACGTCATAGACATCTCCTGTATGTCTTTAAAAAAAAAATGGCATACTAATGATGAAATAAATTATGGTCATTGGAAAATATTCCAATTTTAATTTAAATGCAACATTCCATGATTTTTGTCCATGAATTTTTCATGCTTCCATGCTTTTCATGCTTCATCTGTTTCATTCCATAAAACCTAATTTTGAAATGTAATTTAAATTAAATATAAAAAAAATGCCGCAAAGAAAAATTCTATACTGTGTAACAGTCAACTATTTTGCCTAAAATACGAGCCTAAATTGTTTACAAAATTATATTAGTTTTTTTTTATTTGAGTTAATTAAACTAAAAAAAGAACACTCCATTTCGGTGAACCTATTAAATGAAATAAATAGTTTAATTATGGATTCGTATACAAATAACATAGTTTTAGTTATATCTAGAAACATGTTTCATTGAGTTTTCACGATTGGATTAAGGATTGGATTAACTGTTAATGCTCAGTGAATACCCTTATCTAGACTATGAGTAGATCTTCCATTGGTATGGACGCCCAGTACTCAATACCTGTACAATAAAAATGACACAGCATAGATACTAGACTAATTGTGTATAAAAACCATAATTACATTTTACCTTTCGTAATATTCCAAAAATCTACTCAAAAATAGCTTTTACTTTCACAAAAATGTATAACTGTAGACACAGCAGTAAATATCTTATATTGGAGAGGAAAACAAATGATGGTATTTTTATAGTATTCTTATAGTTGATATGAAAGAACTTAATATACAATAATACAAATCTTATACCTCAAAAGAATGAATCAATACATCTAAATTAAGACAGCTAATTAAAATTAAAACAAGAGCAGCATTTATCATTAGTTTTAGTTTGTCTCTAATTACTGTATACTCGTAATTAAAAAACGTAAAGGGAAAAGAGCCTACATGGGCTATAATGATCTGTGCGTAGAGAATTTTATGTTTTTTATATATATATATATATATATATATATATATATATTTAGCAGTGCGTTAATTAAATTTACAAACTTATTAACTGAAAGAATAAACTGAAATAGAATAAATGAAGGATATGATTTAATTAATTATTTTAATAGGTGATATTTAGAAAAAATTAAGAAAGCAAAGTCATGAGTGAAAATTATTACACAAATATGACAATGCGTGTGAGAGGGAGGAGTGCTAAGTTCTATTAGCCTTGTTAGTCGGAGCATTATTATGTAATATTAAGTCTATGGTAATTTAGCCATATTTGATTATTATAGTATTTAATCGTGTATCGGAAATTGCAAAACAATCGTAGATAGTAGCTTATAAGTGGCAGCGTCACAAAAATCCAGATAACAACTGTTATATTTATGATTAAATTGAATATGTAAAATATAAATATCCTTTTTGCTGGTTGAATTCTAGGGGGTGCTAATTCAGTGACTGAGCCATGTCCATGCGCTGAATAAGCACCCCCTTGGAACAAGGGGGTGTTAATTCAGGGCATCGACCATGTTCATGCGCTGATTTAGCACCCCCTTGTAGTCGGGGGGTGCTAATTCAGTGCCTGGTCCGTGTCCGTGCGCTGAATTAGCACCCCCCTGCCGTGACGTCAGAGCCCGAGGGGGTGCTTATTCCAGGGAGTGCTAAAGCAGCGTCCCCTTCCAGACATATCGATATTTTACCGTCCGTCCTCACTCCTCACTTCTCACTGCGCCTTCTCCCTGCACAATCGCTGTTAAACTGTAACTGTGCCCAGCTTGTTTGTTAATATGGATGGAGAATTTGCTATTGATAATGACGTGCTTATTTCCCTAGTGGAAGCCAAACCAGTGTTGTGGGACAAAAGTTTAGATATTTTTAAAGACAGGAATGCAACCAGAGATGCCTGGAGAGAAGTGTGCTGTGTACTCAATAGTGATTTTGAAGAAATGGAGGTAAAAGAAAAAAATATATTCGGTAATTACACTATTATAAATACTTTATTAATTCTTTTTAACAGCATCTTTAAATAGAATTATATTAATCTAGAATAACCTTTTTAACTAATTAATATAATCGAAATGAAATTCTTGTGAAATTATTGAATGGTAACTATAGTTTTAAGGTATACATAAGCATTTATATTTAAGTTACTAGTAATTGTAAACTGTAATGTTCATCTTTATTATTTATATTTTACTCATTTACCAGTGAACAACGCCAATAGTTGTTACAAAGTATTGGGCTTAATATGTTTCGAACGTTGTTGGCTTGAAGTCCACCTCGTGTTGTAGCTTCTCTTGGCAAATCCTCCAATCCAGTGATTGTTGTGGTATCCTCTGGTAAATACCCATCCCGATCACGAACAAAGTTGTGAAGAACGATGCACGCTTTTATAATGTCAATTGCAAAATCAGGTTCAACGTTTATAGGCCTGTGGAAGATACGCCATTTGTTGCTTAAAATCCCGAAAGCACACTCGACATAACGCCTAGCCCTACACAAACGATAATTAAATATCTTCTTTTCGATTGTTAGATGTGTCCCGCCGAATGGCCGCATCAAATGTTTATGAAGGCCAAATGCCTCATCTCCAACAAAATAGTAGGGAACTTTCGGAGATTCGGTTCCCGATAGGCATTTCTCTTCGGGTAATGGCAATGAATTTGTAATTACAGTTTGCCAAAAAGTGGATTGTTTGAAAATAGAAGGATCGCAATCCTTGCCAAAGCTCCCAACGTTTACATAGACAAATCGGTATTTTGAGTCCGCTACTGCCATTAAAACTACAGAAAAATAGTTTTTTGTAATTAAAGTACATGGATCCACTTCTAGTTGGGCAAATTATGCGAACATGCTTTCCATCGACTACCCCTAAGCAATGTGGAAAGTTTGCATGCTTCTCAAAATCAGAAGCAATGGATTCAAATTTCTGTTTGGAGAGTTCAGGAATACATTCATTCTTCAAAAATGTCCAAATAGCTCCGCATACTTCTCTCACTATCTCACTTGCAGTAGAGATGCCAATTCTGAAGTAGAAATGTAGATCAGTGAAGGTGCAACCACTTGCAAGAAATCTGGAAAAAAAACATTAATAATAGCTATTTCATTATAACAATTTAGTAACTTATAGTAAAACATTGCTTTACTAAAAAGTTTCAAGTAATTATTATAGACTGTATAAATCAAATTTGTAATAGAGAATTTAAAACTAGTAAATTTTTTTATAACTTGAAGTGCATAAAGTATATCATTTTCAGCTAATATGATCATTTCGTGTTCTCGTCGTTTTTAGTTTTTATGTTTACGTTTCAGCAGATGGGAAGAAGTAACGTTACTGAAATACATAATAAAATTCTGTGTACAATTGTAGTAAATAAATAAATGATAATACACTGAAAAACTTAAAATAAATAAAATAATTGACACTTGTGGAGATTTAAAACAATCTTGAAACATTTAATAGTTACTTTTATTCAGTCAGCCCCTAATTATAAATTGTTGTGTACATTTAATTTTTATTGTTTTAGGAACGGCAGTAACGAAGAGATGGACCAATCTCCGCGATGCCTTTTCCCTTTTCGAGATCCAAAAAGAAGTTGAAATGCATTAAGAAAAGTGGATCTGGAGCACCTACCATAAAAAAATATGTGTACGCAGACCAAATGAATTGGTCATTTGAGAAACCCCATAAGTCAATTTTTAGCTAAATTTAGTTTTTTATATTTTTGCAATCAACAGATATAAATACACAGTTCCTCTGAGAAACAACATAAGTCAGACTTTTTTTACCAACTTTATAATGCCACAAAGTTTTAGTTCACTTGAGAAACACCATAAGTCAGTGACTTATAGTGTTTCTCAAGTGAACAGCAGCAACAGCTGACACCTTGATCAGTGATCAGCTGTTTACATTGCACTAACAATTCCAGCCCAGGTTTGAGGTTATGGTGGGATATTAAAGAGTAGCCTATTTTCTTTGTTCGTCTAATATCGAAATTGAAACATTTTAAAATCATTATCAGAATGAATGAGCTAGATGTTAATTTAGAGATTCAGAAACGTAAAAGGAAAAAGGGTGTTCTCAATAAATCCGAGTACAAGGCCGAAATAATTAAAAAAGCCAGAGTTTCAGGAAGCTCATACATAAGTTGGACTGGAAAAGAAGTACCAGAAATAACTCCAGGAGAAGATTGCAAGTAAGTATTTTTCACTTTTATTATGTTCGTTCAAGTACTAAGCTTACATATTTGTACATATTTTATGTGCATATCTCTTAAATGTCATATAATAGTAGATTATAAAAGATAGAAGTAAAAACATTTATTATTTACTACTGTCCTATTATGGACTACGTCAGTTTTTCTACCTTAGCTGTCATAGTGCTATAGCAATAATTTCTATCATTGTGTTTGTGATAGCCTACTTTTTTAGCTCTTATCCTGTAAACACAATTTAATATATAATATACACACACACACACACACACACACACACACACACACACATACATAAACGCACCATACGCATACCTATTACTGTTGGAGTAACACTAATAAACTAAAACTTTCTTTAAAAAATCCTTTTCACAATACACTTTGGTATAGACTAAGTTTCTATCCTTATATGAAACCAATAAATTTGATGTGTTAAAGTGAAGAAAAATATTTTAAACACACTCACACAAACAATTGCAACATGGCCTAATTGATGCAATATAATCTATAACATTGAAGAAACTCTTTAAAAACTTTAAATAAATAGATATATTCCCAGAAATAATTTGTTGTTTTTTTCAGGTGTCGGCGGAAGTGCTTCACAAAAGTGGCAGATGAAGAACGGAAACGGATATTTGAGACCTTTAGAAGTTTGGGGTCTAAAAATGAGCAAGACAACTATCTACAATCTTTGATTGCAGCAACTGAAGTTAAACAGAAACGGCGGAGGAAATCAAGTGAAATATCACGTAAGCCAGATAGAGGAAATACATTCATTTACGAAGTATCAACACCATCTGGGAAGCAGCAGGTATGCAAACTTGCATTCTCTAATATACATGGAATAAGTAGTGACCGCATCAGGAGATTGACAAAACTACTAACAGAGGGTAAAAATCCTCAGGATATGAGAGGCAAAAGTGTCCCGGGCAATGCAAAACCAACTAATTTTGTCAATAGAGTTAAAGAACATATCGCTTCCTTTCCTGTGAAAATAACACACTATGGTACAACTGATTATAGCTACTTGAATGAAAAACTTAATGTTCTTGAGATGTATAAACTGTTTAAACAGGCGAATCCAGATATTGATATTGGGTACAAATTTTATCTTAAAATATTTAAAGAAAATTTTACTCTGCATTTTGGTCGTCCACAGGTCGACACTTGCTGTACTTGTGAGGCTCTTGAGATAAAAATTAAAAGTAAATTCTTGAATGATATAGCTAAAAGAGTCCATGTAGCTGAAAAAATAGTCCATAAGCGCAGGGCTAAAAAGTTTTACTATAAAATCAACGAAGTTCAGGAACAGGCTGCTACTAATGAAAATATTGGTGGCATATGTATTGATTATATGCAAAATTTACAGCTACCAACTATCCCAGTCCAAGAAACATTTTATCTCAGACAACTCACTGTTAGTGTTTTCTGTGTCCATAATCTTAAAGACAACAGTGTAGTATTTTTTATGTATCATGAGGGAATTGGTGGTAAAGGCCCAAATGAAGTCTGTTCATTTCTGTTGAGCTACATTCAAAATCATTTAATAGAAGGGATTGAACACTTACATATTTTTTCTGACGGATGTGGAGGCCAAAATAAAAACCACTCAGTTCTCAGATTGGCAAATGCCTTGGCCTCCACAGGAAAGTTTAAGACAGTAGAGCAGTATTTTCCTATTAGAGGGCATTCTTTTCTGCCCTGCGATAGGGACTTTTCAGTTATTAAAAGAAAAGTGAGAAGGTGCGACAGAGTGTACACTGTTAAGGAATATGCTGAAATGTTCCTAAGTGCCTCATTAAAAAATGAGTTCTATGTGGTCCTACCTGAGTCAGAAGACATTTTAAATTTCAAGGATTGGTGGCCTGCATTTTTTAAAAAGAATGTAATTTCTCAGGAAACACGAGGCAAAGATGTGCCCAAAGAAAAAAAGGTTTCTTTTAAAATCTCAAATTTCATGCAGTTTTTCCCATTCACATGAAAATCCTGGTATAGTAAAAGCAAAAGACTTCATTGATGGTGTAACTGAACACACTTTTGATATAAAAAACACAAACCGTAATAGGTTGAACCTGCCTACACAAAAAGCTTATCAAGAGGATTGTGTACCAATAAACAAGAAAAAAAATGGATGACCTTGAAAAATTAAAGCCTTATTTACCTGACGATGAACAAATAAAGATGTTCTACGACAAAATATTCTCATGGAAAACTGTCAATAAAGGAGATGTTGAGATAGATTGAGAAAATATTGCTTAAAAACTCCAGAACTTTGTTTTATATATTAACATGAAACATAATTATATGTTAGATTTACTAATGTAAAATTATAATAAACATTTTTTAGCTGTTTAACTGACTTTATTTTCCTCCATATCAAAATCAAGTGTCTCTATTTTCCTTTAAAACCCTATAAGTCATTGTTTTTGCTCCATTTTCTTTTAAAAGCCCATAAGTCAAAAAATTATTTTTAATATTTCTATGAACTTAAATACTTATAACAGGTAAAATTTGTAAATTCACAATTCTAATAGTGAATTCTATAATTAGATTGTGGTTTTTTTATTATTTGGTGCAAAATTACCAATCTGAGAGTGATTTTTTACATTTACCAAAAGTAGGTTTTTTTGACTTAAAGGGTTTCTCAAATGACCAATTCAAATGCAGTTTTTGGACAAACTGTATCAGTCTAGGAAAGTAAATGAAAGTTTGGAAGACTCTAATTTTAACAACGATAACGGAGGTGATGAAGACGAGCAGATTCAACCAGGTTTGCAAGAAACTGAAGAGGTAGTAGGACTAAACCAAAAATGCAAGAATCCAGCAAGTTCAGGTAGAAAACGCCGCCGCCCAGATGACGTGGAGTTAAAAATGTTAAAAGCTTTAGAAGAGCCAAAACCTAATGCCCACATGTCGTTCTTCCAAGGACTTTTACCTCATCTTGGTAAGTTTGATGACAATGATGTTCTTGAATTTTAAATGGGTGTGCTGCAAGTGATTTCTAAAATAAATGACAAAAAAAGAAGTTCTCAGTTACCACCCACCCCAAGCACCTCCCTACTACCATCCAACCTATACCTTTTCACAACCTCCATCGTTTTCCCATCCTCCACCGCATTTCCTCATCATCCGCCACAGTTATTTGCAAATCAGTTAAATGCAGCATTTCCCCACCAACAGGTTATCACCTCGAAAACAACATTCCCAATACACCTATTAATCAGCAGGTCAGTTCTTCGATGAAACAGCAACCTCAGACGCAACAAACTACTTCACCGTTTTATCATCAATTTGATAACACTTCAGCATCAGCAATAGGGTGGAGTGAGAAAAATCAATAATTTTTTTTCGGAAACGGGTACCTTTCAATGATTGTGTATGAGGCCCAATAGCAAGTCTGTGAAATATTTAATTTTTATCATATCATCTTCAGTCTGCGCATTTGGTATAAAGTTTTCAGTTTTTCAAATTTTTTAGATTTTTAAATATTTTTTTATTTTGTATAAAAATAAAAAAATTGCAGTTGGGTAGTTGCCAATTAATTCCAAAGAGGGTAAAATATCCACGTAATTTTTTTCAAAGGTTTATGGATAGGGTGTTAGTCTGCGCATTAAGCCGCGTTTACACCAAATGCTGTCAGCAAATGTTTGGCCAGCTTTTGTTGGCAGCATTGCTATGAACAAATGCTGGCAGCAAATGTTTGGCGAATTCCGAAACTGATCAACATGTGTTGACAACATTTTTTCGCTTTGGTGCGTTTAGTTGCATTCTGCATTCCGAGATGTCAACACTCGAGCAACTTGCGGCGGTAGCAGCAGCGTGCGTCATCATAGGTAAAAAGAAAAGACCAAAGAGATATTGGGTAAGGCCTTCCCTTAGGGCCAGATCTGTGTATAGTGGAAGTGACTTACTTTCAGATTTAAATCAGGACGATATTAATCCATTGTCAAGAGAGTTGAGGTGTGACGGCAGCGTTAAAAACTTCTTGAGGATGACAAGTAAACGACTTTGAAAACCTTCTCACAGCTATTGGACCTAAAATTGCGAGACAAGACACCAATTACAGGCTAGCAATACCTGCACGAGAAAGACTTGCAGTGACCTTGAGATACTTGGCCAGTGGAGACTCTTACTCTAGTCTCAGTTACCTGTTTAAAGTGTCAAAATCCTACAATTTCTGGAATAATACCTGAAGTTTGTGCAGCTTTGATTGATGAGTTGAAGGATAATATAAAGGTAAGTGAATACTTGTATATAACCAAGTGTCCCATGATTTCCTCCTTCCATATCCAAAAATCAAATACATATGTGATTGGTTATATTATGCTGTTAGTAATAATAGTTGTTTTGGAAATGGGTTGGTTTAAAGAAACTTAGTGAATATTTCACTCAAAGTTTAATTACATACATAAATAATACAAATAAAATCAAAACAGCTTTATTTCCATAGAAATTTAGTTACTTTTTGATGATAAACCTATAGATTGAATAATTTTATCACAATAAGCATCATTGTACTCGTCATGTTGAGGAGCCCACTCAGCAGAAATGGGACTTGCAGCGTTGATGGATGATTGGATTTCATTAGATGTTAATGGATCGTATGACTGAATGTAGGAAGATGCACTGGTTGATCTTGATGGCTCTGGACCCATCGGTAACTGTTTAAGTTCCATTTCGAACAAAATGGTATTAATCCTGTGTTTTGCAAGTGCTTGGTCCCGAGAGTTTTTAAGTTTTCGTAATTGACACGCAACGTTTTTTCCAAAGATATCAAACTCGTCTTCAATTCCTGGCTGATTTAACTGGCTAGACACTTTTTTCATTACTTGATAAGCTTCATCCACAATTGAAGCTTTCCTCTTCTTCGTCAATTTTCGAGGAGGATCCGTTCCTGTTTTAGGTGTGTTGTCGGCAGTTGTGATTGATGTGTCATTGCCCTCCTCTGCAATGTCCTCCTAAAAATAAAACCACATTACTTTACAGTTGACATTACCTTGAGTTGACAGAGTAGGTAAAAATCACTAGTTTTAAATCTTTTGCTGAAATAAACGTTTATTTTTTATAAGATTATGGTATACTAGGGGGCCTGTGCGCAAATTGCGCATTTAAACTTTTTTTTCTGTTTATGAGAAACTCACCTACAATTCGAAGAGAAACATGAGGGTTCCAGATGGATTCCTGCGACGTTAAGTGATTGTCCTTGTGCCTTATTAATCGTCATTGCGAACGCAAGTCGAACGGGGAACTGAAGTCTCTTAAATTCAAATGGCAAGTCGGATGGAGTTAAGGGGATGCGAGGGATGAGGACATCTTCCCCGGCAGATGTTCCCGACAAAATCGTTGCTTCAATGATATTTGGATGTAAATTTTTGACGGTTAGTCGAGTGCCGTTGCACAATTTTTGGTGGTCGTAAGTTTCTCAACATCATTATCGGTGATCCTACTTTCAAGAGTAATTGATGTGACGGCATTCCTGATGGTTCAAGTGAGTTTAAAAACTCCACAGGGTAGTGTACAGCTTGTTCTGGATCAATGACGGTGTCGATGGACTTGTACGTCGTCACAGCTCCCGGTAGCTTGTCTTGAATAGATATGTTTAGATTAGTTACTTGATCGTTTTCGTGGTGCTAGAATCGCTCTTTCTCTAAGCCATCCGTGATTTTTGTAATTAGTGGCAATGTCTTGAAAAACACTGTTAACAACATCATTGATTGATTCAGCCAAATTGCAGAAGTCCTCTGGAAATGTTATGGAGTAATTGCCTGGCGAATTCATGAAGGTTCCATTTCCAATTTGCAAAAGCCGTTCCGAAAATTCTTGTGAGGCCGCATCACTTTGCAGGCGAAACACGCATGTTTGTTGTGAGCGTCAATATCTGAACTCGCCTCCATAAATATGATAACTTGAGACACGCATTAAGTTCATCTGCTGGAGTTCCTCTTGGAATAACAGGAAGAGTTTGACGAAAGTCTCCAGCTAGTAGCAAGAGTGCTCCTCCCATTGTTGCTTCTTGACCCCCTCAGATCTTGCAGAGTCCTATCCAAAGCCTCAAGAGCTTTTTTGTTTGCCATCGTGCAATTCGTCCCAAATGAATAACCTTGCATGTTTTTAGAACAGTGGCTTTGTCCAGAATTTTTCTTGATGTTGCAAATTGGCGTATCAGTTTAGCACAAAAATCCAACGGTAAGCGCTGAATGCGCAGTTCTTCCTCCTGCCAAAAGAGTTGCGGCTATTCCAGAGGGGACGCAACAGCAAGTGCGATATCGCCATTCATTTCGCACTTGTGCAAGTAATGAGGTAAATGAGGAACGTTTTTTCCTGTTCCCCCTGGAGCATCGAGAAAGAATATACCTCCCCTTTTGAGTTGACATTCGATCCATAATTATGTTATATGACGTTTCCGTTTGCTGTCCTAGTACCAAAAGAGGTACGTTTAGTCTCTACAAATCTATGTAGTTTCATCTCGATTGTAGTTGGTCCTCGCGTACAACATCAGTATCCACTTATGTCCAAATGTCGTCCTCTTGGTGGTGAAAGGAGTCCTAATTCCTGAAGAGGTTTGTTGACGGATGGACAGACATGTATCTTTGATATTTATTAACGCTTTTGTTGTAAAGAATATCTGACATTTGCAAATCGAAGTTGTTCGCAGTTCTACCAGTTTGCAATAAATAATCTTCGCTAAGAGAATCACGATATTTTTCCCACAAAGCCATTGGATCGGATGGAGCACAGGTTGTTAAAATAATTGAGAATAGAAGACGCCATCTGACAGGGCATAGATATTGCAGCTGCTTCGGACAATGCCGTATCCCAATGTTGATCATCTTCTAGAAGTCCCAATTTCTGGCACGCTTGTCGATATGTGGAACAAACCTCACCTTCAACAGTGCGTATATGTTCGAAAGATGTCGGCCCTTTTAACAATATGCAAAAGCATTCGCAAGTAAAAAACATTCGGCGTTGTTAGGATGTACTGTGTATACTCGGCCTAGAGCATCACTTCTTCTTATCGTTGTTCCAGGTACTTTAACACCTTGTTTCCTTTGATAAAATTGTTTTTTTTCGATATGTTCCACGTATAGTATTGTGGAACTTCTGGATATAACAGTGTCTTTGCGAACGGGTCTTCGGTGCATAATTTGAAGAAGGCAGTCAAGGTAGTATGTGGCGGATCGGCTGCCAATTGAGCCGCATTCTGGGGTGTAAACGTAATTCTTTGGCCGTTTTCCAGATGCACTGCGAGGTGGACAACTGTGGGATGGCGATCGTGTATTGGAAAACTCAGAATTCTCCAAACTGCCTCATTACTTGAAATGTATCGTCCCATCTGATATAAACTTATTTTCATCATTGTCCGTTACTGACTCCAAACATTGCCATATCGCTGCCTTTGTTTATATATTTGCATATGTATTTGATCGATTTGACAGAGTTGCAGTATTCTACGTTTATAATGTGCCTGGAAGGTTTTTGAAAGCAAGGGAGTGTATGGTACCACCCAACGGTTGTCAATTTGCACTTCTCTTTGTTTGATCTTGCCTACTGCTACATGTCCTCCGTCTTCTGGTTTTCTTCTTTTATACTGTGGATAGCCATCTTGTCCAGTTTGAGTTTCGAGCAAAAAAGAGCGTGGATATCTTTTCGTGCACTGTCGATCTTTCATGCAGGAGGATGTAGGATTTAAAATTTCCGCAAGGGCCGTGAAATCATGCTTGGAAGTGATTATGTTAAATAAAAAGAGGATCTTCTTCTTTGTCTGGTATTTCGGCTGATATAATCTTGTCTATGTGGTCCGGATGAATTTTTTCTTTCAACCAAATGAGAATGTGTGCATGTGGTAAACCTCTTTTTTGCCATTCAATAGTATACATGAAGCATCTAACTTCCCCGTATATTCTCAATTTGACTATTGCATCCATCAGTTTTTGTTAGTTTTTGTTTAAAAACTCTTGCTGTCAGATCATGTCTGTCCTCCCGCAGTCTGTCCAGGAAGCAGAAGGGACTCAATTTCAAACCCATTTTGGAATTGCACGTGAAAGTTATAAATAAATCCGGGCGACCGTAACTTCTGACATACGTCATAGCATCTTGTGTATATTCATGCATATTTCTAGGACTGCCGGTAAATGACGAAGGTAAAATGACGATTTTTCCAATATCTTCTGCATTTGCATCTCTCGATATTGCGTCCCTAAGGTGAATATATTCTTCTGCACGTAGTCTTTTCTGATTCCATCGCAGAAATGAATAAACGTTCACTTTCAATTTTTGCATACATGTCCACCAAGAATTGTTGAAACAGTCGTCCCGCAACGTAACAGATGATTATGCCCCTCTCTCACCATTATACGATAAGCGTAGTAATTCATTGCTGAAACCTTTTTATTTGTAGCGGCATGTGTCACTTGCATCAATCTGATAAATGTTGAAATTGTATCCATCTTCGCCTTCCCAAAAAAGTAACGGGTATTGTAGAGCATCATAAGAACGGTGAGTTTCTGAAATGCGCTGCAACAAATTACTACTCCGTTTTTGTAGAACAATATCCCGTTTATCAAATTCATTGCCGACAATTATAACTGCAACTTCATCAGATGTTTGGGGCATTAAAACGTCTTTCGTGCCTCTCCTGTTGGTGTTTTGTCTGCTCTGATAACAATTTTATATTCATCGCTTGGCATTCGTTGTAAAGCATTTTTGAACATTCTAACCAAATTGTTTTTTTTCTTGTAGCATCTGTTGTAATGAATCTACGATTTTGCGGTCGACTCCTGGAATATTTCCACACCGTTGATCAATTTGAAATGTCGTTATTTCCGGTAAAATATATTTGTAAAAATCGTGGATCTTGATTGGGTTCAGGTAATAATGACCCCGGCTTGATGATAAACCTGTCCTTGAATTTTAAAACGTAGGCATGTATCCCGCATGTGTCACTACTTTGGTTGCCCCAAAAGATGCCATCTGAAAGCAAGAGTTGTACTTTCGTATATCCTGTAGAAAACGTTTAGAGTCGGGAGTTGTTTCCGGATGTTAAAGACAAAAGTGGCTCAGGAGGTTCTTGAAGTGGTAGCAGATACACCTTCCCGTTGCTGCAACACATTCCTAGTGCCTCGTTTGGAAATTTCCGTGCATGGCAATGTGGGCAAGTTACATTCATGTGACCGATATTCATTTTTGGGTGTTGATTGTAGTCTGCTGAAGGATCGTAATTAAAAGCTTGGTTTATACATGTCATGTTGAAGTCGTGCATCGCCTGATCTGTTTGCAACCGCTCGATTACTTTGCATTCTCAATCTATCATTCAAATTTGATGTTTCTCTCTTTCTTCTTGCGACAGCATCATTCTTGATGCTGATGTTCGTATTCGATTCAATTCGTTTACCTTTGCGCGCTGGTCGTTGCTTTGATTATTACGAATTCGTTTGGTTTGCTATCGCACGTGCGCTGTGACGGCCTTAAAGCACTTTTTTTTCTTGGCGGCAATTATGTTATTTTCCAATAAAATTCGTTCAAAAAACTGCTCAAAGGAATTCTGTAAAAAAAAAAATGTTGAGAAAAAACATTCTTCAAAGAATATTTACATGAGAAAACAAAAATACTTGCCTATTTTTTTAAACCTTTTACTGATGGAAAATAACACTGTTCTTGGAATTTGTAAAAAAGATATCAAATCACGTTTTATCAAAAACTTGACATTTGTGACACGTTGTAAATGTCAAAAAATGTTTGTTTACATAGAAAACGTCCAAAAATATTTATGTTTACTTAGTTACTGTCAAAAATAAAAAACAGTTTTTTGAACAATGATTGAAATAGAATTAATTCCAAAATTAATTGGCGCTTGTTTAAATTTGTTCACAAACTGAAACAAAATATTAATTGCAAAAGAAGCATAAAATTTGTGGCTGAAAGAGCAAGAAAGTATGAATTGTAATAAAGGTAATTAGGAGAATAACATCTTGTTGAAATTAAATATATTTTTTTGTCGCATTATATATGTTTACAAAGAACAGC
>NW_025777953.1:0-102148 GCF_021130785.1 Homalodisca vitripennis
GCAATCAATTGTAAATTGGGTAACTGCATTCAGAACAGCAGGGAATGTGTCATGTGTACGAAGGGGACCTCAGAGAAGGATTACAACACCGGAAAACATCGATAGAGTTAGAGCAGCAGTACTGCAATCTCCAAAACACTCTGCTCATAAGCAATCACTTGCTCTTGGCATTTCAAGACGTTCTCTCCACCGGATTCTTCATGATGAACTAAGATTTCACCCGTATAAAATGTGCGTGGTCCATCAATTGTCAGCACGGGACTATTTGACACGGCGTACTTCTTGTGAAGACATGCTTGCAATTATACCGCGTGACGCAATTGTGTTCTTTTCTGATGAGGCACATTTTCACCTCAGTGGGTGTGTCAACAAGCAAGCATTCGGACCGCGTCACTGTGTGGTGCGCCATATCACGAGTAGGCATCATTGGCCCTTACTTTTTTTAGGATAACCGTCGTGCCATAACTGTGAACTCCGAACGGTACTTGACTATGATACAGGATTTTTTTCAGCCGCCTCTTGAGGCAATGCAATTAGAGGATACATGGTTCTAACAGGATGGTGTCACTGCACACACAGCGAGGGTTACCATGAATTGTTTGAGGCAAATGTTTCCTGGACGGCTTATCTCTTTGAGGGGTGATGTGAACTGGCCGGCACGCTCACCAGACTTAGCCCCATGCGATTTTTTCCTTTGGGGTTACCTCAAGTCGAAGTTGTATATCAACCGTCCCAACACCTTGGAAGACATAAGGAACAACATTGAGGCTAAAATTGGCAGAATACCAGTCGACACGCTTGTTAGAGTTAATGAAAACATCAGAAAACGTATGCAGCAGTGTGTGGATGCCAAAGGTCGACAATTGCCAGATACATTATTTAAAACCATGTAATTTAAAAATTCCCTTACTGTTCAATATAATTTAAAAAAAATTTTTTTTTTTCTAAGGTTCATACTTTTTTTATTTCATTTCCAAATTAGCAAATTACCGCGCTCCACCCTGTATTATTATAAAGGAAATTTAAACACATGCAAGTAATCCCAAAAGGGACTTGGGATATAAGTAAGGAATGGTTGATAATCACATTTTACTCTTCGTCTTCAAAAGTAATATATTTGATTTACCTATTAATAACTCTCAATTAAACATTTGAAGTAGTTAGTTGTTTTATTTAAAGCAACATAAAACAAAATTTTCTGACCAAAAAAAACCTTTATATATTTCATAGTACATATTGTACATAAGTTTAAAATTTCAATGTATAATAAACACAAACATGACACACCCTTTCCTGCACTGTCTTCAGACTCATTAAGACATTTACATTAGAGTCCGGCAGGTGGAGTAGAGTAACAGTACAAATTTATGATCTTGGCCAATGGGATTACTGTTAGTTTTATATACGCTTCTAGGATGGTCGACACCATTGGCTCTCACTCTTCCTGAATCTTAGGTTTTATTTACTCTTATTAAATTATCAAAGGGAGGCTTGCGTGGTAAAGTTTGTTGGGTAATTTAAATTTGTCTACAACATATAATTCTTTTACTACCGGTAATGCTATTAATAATGTAATATTAATAAGTTATACATTTTGTTATAATGCATACCATTGTTAAAAGACGACGGTTTTATTTTTTATAAAAACATTAATCTTTGACCAAGTTAATTTTTTTCTCTTATTTAGTTGTAAGGATTTTTAATTATTATTGAATTTATTTGGAAGTTATTTCAACTTGAAAGTAGTGAAGAAGGTAATAAATATAATAAGTTTTCTAACTCATTTGTGTTATATATATAAATCTATATATATTGTCCTTGGATAATATATACATACTACGTATATATCAGGACCCTTATATATATATTATTCCTGATAACCTAATATGCATAATACACGTTCGTTTTTTGCGCCAATATATATATTCTTTTTGAGAGGATTATTTTATTAGTAGAAAAGGAGTCTAGAATAAAAATATTGAAAGTATGTGAGAATGATTGTGTATGAGTGGAAGGAATGCACTTTCAACGATTTACGAAATATATAAAATAACAAAACTATAAACATTAAAATTTTGTCTCAATGTATTAAAACTCAATTCCTATATCCGTATTAGATAATTATAATTTAATTTATTGATACTTATGTTACTTTTACCAACATTAGGAAACATCGAGTTCCTTTAATAGCAATAGTGTGTTATAATATTATTTTTAAGGCCCAATATTTAGTACTACACAAAATAATTGAATGGCTTGCCCACTACGAGAGCAGGGGCTACGAATAATTGCCTGGTGTGGAATAGGTATGGTGTCATTAAAATCTAAGGACACTAACAGCACAACTTTGGCGCTTGAGATTTTGTCCGATAGTCATTGTAATTTCCAATTCCAATTTGGAAATTTAAGACCGTTTAAAATTGAATTTGTAATCATTCTGTGGAGTATAAATAAGGATCCGTAGTAGTAATAGTAGTACATTTTTCACCTTGGAATTAGCCGTTTAAAATGACGGCTTTGACAATGTTTATTTATTAATTCTTTATACCAACTAATTGCGTGCAATTGCACGAACCATGTTGTGCTGGATGGTGTTAAAATGGACTAAACGGCAAAGCCACGAAGGAGACTCCAACCTTTTTAACTTGTTAAATTTATGCGGGTGGACCATGTTTTGGTAAATCTTATGAGTTTAAAAAACTCCGCTCTGGATAAATTAAGCCGCTAACAAACGTCGTATCCAATCGAGTCTGTGCTGATCACCATGTCCCCAGGCAAACAACTGTTGTATCTTGAGATTACATACGTTGATATTATCGTGCTGCTAAAATAAACCTCTTTACTAACAGCCACCTTCATAATTATTATATCGTGATTGTACCATTCGGAAAATTATCCGAGTCAATGAGAGCATCCTTAGGAGGTTATACGATTGTGCAGAAATCGCTTCTGTTAATTTTTATGCATCCTGTTGCATCTACAGCAAATTTTTTATTGCCGTTATTTAATAGTTGTTTTGAGAATGTTTCAGCAAATGGATCTTAAAGCATTTGGAAAAGCGTATATTTACTTTTAGTTGTAATTTTTAACATTACGCCTCAGTTACCGATAATTTGGAGCAGCCGTTCATTTCATCAGAATTCGTTACAATTTACAGGAAATATTTGACTAAAAATCACCTGAAAGAATTAACAGTGTAAGCAAATAATTTGTCGTAGTATTTAAGAATCTTTCAATGTTTTTTTCAACGCCTCAAGTGAATGTTTGTGTGGCATAGTGTGTTCATCCAAGATTACGATTTTACACTGATAGCCATGGACAATTGTTTTTTATATTGCACACTGCATTTGGGTTATTTTGAATATTCAGTGGCAGCTTCAATATTATGTTAGCTGTTCTGCCTTCATTCAATAAAATTGTTGGGTAAACCACCATTATCACTTAGAGATTATGACCTCTACCAAGTGTACATATACATCATAACTTAGCGCCTTCAAATAGGTTTTGCTATTTGATACACGTAACTGTCTCCTAATTACAGCCTTACAATGTGCAGGTGCTTTGAAAAACTGTTATCTTCCAAATTTAATTGGTGGCCACCCTTATCAATTTGTTTCGTTGCTGTAAGCAATTATTGGTGTTTTATAAAACGTTTTTCTCAACGTATTTTCTGCTGTTATGGTATATTATCGACTTGTTTGTGCTCATTCGGATATGCAGTTTTCTTATTAATTAGACTATACAAACATGACATTACAGGATTACTATTAATGGAGTTAGCTTTACTACACTCAATATAATTGATATACCATCTTCTAGACTTCCTACTCCCAAGAGTGTGTTACCTCTCAGTGGTAAGGCTGATGTTAAATAATAGTTTTTTTTCCACATTTCTCATGTTCGAATCTCTAATTATAAAAGAAATATTGTACTACATGCAAAACGGATTTAATAATTAAAACACTAGGGCCTACAGTTATATTTTCATTACATTACTTTTTGTTTGTTTGTTTGTTTTGGACGATCATTTAATAAATTATCCACACTGCAATTTGACGATGTATTTTTTTGTAGTATTATAGTTTTTCCAATATATTGATAGTTTTACTCTGGGATGTATGTGCCACAGCGTTTAGCCTTGAATTGTGAAGTGTTATCCAATTTGTTAAATTCGTAGGTTCTTTTAATATTGCATACTAATAACATTGAAAGTGATAGAATGTATTTATATCCAAAATAAACATAATATATTTTTGCAGTAAAAATATTCGTGTACCTGACAGTGAATAAAAAACATAAGCAGATTATTACAAAACCGGCCGGATATCATTTAGCTAATTTTTGTATTCATTAAAACTTTATATTTCAAGTTTAATTTATTGAAGATGGATATAATATGAAAATATGGTCTTTCCAATATGCGTTTTTATATAGCGAAACAACTCCAAACTGTTATAGCACTCAATAAATTTATTACTAATAGTTATTAAAAATGTTGCAAGTGTTTAAATATTGTTCACCATTTTCATTTAAATTTAATTTAAAACATACACCTTTACACCATTTACATTTACTTACTTCATAGACCATTTATATTTTTATTCTATATATTTCTTGAAAAACAGAGTATTAATATACCACATGGCGTTGCCAAGTTTTTAAAACTTATTTTCATACTCTGTTTATATTCAGGTTTTCCCTAAGTTTTTAGTTCAATTTTAAGACACAAGTCAGTGTTCGAAAAGGAAGGTAGGATATCTGTGCTGACTGATTCCCTTAAGATCCAGGTAAATGCTATGCTGAAAAAGAATTTGTTTGCAGTCGAAAGTCAAGAGCCTCACTTAATCCCTTGGAAGTGCCGTGATGTTCATAAACTCCTCCAGAGTTCATAAACGCCGTAAAGAGCCAAAATCGTGATTTACACTTACACCCAAAGGTCATAGTATTGTCTGATAGCCAGTGTCTGCACACGGCAGTAGAGCCCCATTAAATATATAGGAATAATTTTTACTAATGCTAAAATTCATAAGATAGTTGAAAAAATATGAGAAATGCTTCTTTAATTTTTTGAAAATAAAGATATTTTAATCGTTGTGGGAGGTACAAAACAATGTTGAATATATTAGTAGTCGCGCTGATCTTAACCCATATGGTTCGGAGTTTGCTTGAAAGGACATCACACAAAACATTGTAATCGTAGGAGTGCCGTATATGCACGATAAATCTGAGGTAAATGACATGTTAAATGCCATTAATGCTAAGCTTTGTTCTTGTGTTCCAATGTTGAAATATGCAGAGTTCCTGTCTAAATCACAACAATTTGCGAGGGATGGTCTTTATTTCCGACGGAAAATTAAACAAATATTTATAAATATGTTATTTAATGTAATCTCAGCTCGCACCCCCACTCCCTCTTTGCCTAATATTCCTATTAACCCACAACCTATACCAGTGATTACAACTGTACGCACCTCCTTAAATAGCTTTTCCCCTACGTCAAAGTTCAAAAGAAAAAAGAAGGTATTTGTAGAGATGTTTGAAACTCTTTGGAGGGGACCATAGGCTCCCATAGGGATAACTACGAATTTGTTCCTGAAAATTTGAGGGTGATTCATCAAAATGTTCGTGGATTGCTGTCCGAAGGCTTATGATATTACATTTCTTTCATAAATGTATAAACCTGGTGTATTGTGTTTTTCTTACCACTTTTTATTAAAGAGTGCGCCTTTTCCCCATAGAGGAAGCGTTTGTATTCTGGTAGCAGATGGTCTTCAGCTTAAGACTATTGATGTAGATAGTTTTTGAATTGAGCAAGGTTGTGAGCTTGTCACAATCAGTTTAAAGGTTAAATAGACTTCTTATTTCACACTTCTGTGTATCGTCTTCTAATAAACAATGTCACCGATATTAATACCTTCCTTTCATACATTGATGATTGTATTGGTAGGCTTTTGAGGCGTAATAAACAGGCTATTGTCATTGGTGACTTGAATACAGATTTTTCAGTCCAACACCATTCCACCAGAGCCATAGCTGAGCTAATGTCTTTCCTATGGCTTAAAAGACACAATAGAGAGTTACACTTGTGAACAGGGTGGATCGCCTTCTTTAATTGACAATGTGTTAAGTAATGTATCACCAAACTCATTTACATGTCCTGTTGTCTTTTCGTATCCCCACGATTAGTCATTGTGATATCAAACCCACCCACGCTCAAGTAGGTTATTTAAGTTTTGTTGTCATAAAATCTGACATTCCAACATTTAAATTTGCTGGTTCCATATCAAATGAAGAATCATGTATTTTCACTCCCGCTTGCCTTCGTTATCGCAATTTCTATTTTAAGTAGATTATTTTGTATCGTATTTTCACAATACAATGTTATAGATCTCGTAAATTGATCAGTTCAATTAAATAAATAGACTTATTCAGTTTAATTTATTAATTTGTTTTGTAAATATAGACATGGTCCCGCCAAGCTGTGCAAGGCTTGTCGTTGGGGACTACACGTGCAAATGCAGTTGAAGGAATTATGCAAATAATTACATTATCACAAAGTCATTCATTCATTACGCATGATTAACTAACTGATCGTGCGAGGGATAAGTATGGCTTGGATGTGCCTAAGTACCCGGGCCAAAACCATACAGTCAATAAGAAACCGGCTGTCGTACACGGTGGAGCGGCTGTTCAATTGTGGTCAATTGTAAATAAATCGTTATAAGGCGTTTTTTCTGTAGCGAATGAATTTCTGTGTTTCTTTAACCTGTAAGTGTACTGTTTGCTCTAATTTTTATCGTGGTGAAGTTTGTGTAGTGGTTTTAGGCGTGAGGAGAGATCAGCAGGCCCGAGACAACAGTGCTCACACCTATAAGGTTTTACTCAATAATCCAGAGTCCAGGATCTGTCAGCCAGCCGAGTACAGATTTTTTATAAGTAGGAACATATATATTTTCAATCCAATTGGGTAACTGATTGTAAAAATATATTTGCGTACAACGTCTGCCATATTCTTTCCTCAGAATGAGGGTTAAATTTCTTCTCAGAATTAGTGCTAATTAGGTCATAAAGTTTACTGAGGGTTAGTGCCTCATCTGATGAGGATGGAATTTCCTCCGATTCTTCGACTTACTTACTCCTCGGCTCTTGCTCCACCTCTGACACATCTAATTAATAAATATTTTTATATAGGAAAGTTTTCTCTTGTTTAAAACACTTCTACAATCAGACCGTTATTAAAAAAGGGCGATCCTCAAGTAACTGATAGTTACCAACCAATCCCATCTTTTCTACATTCTCAAATTTTTTTTGGAAAAATATATTTTTTTATAAGGCTTAGGTCATTCTTGACGACTAATAATGTTCTTTTTGTTAAACAATTCGGTTTTCAACAAAATCGTTCCACATTGCATGTCATGAGTATTTCGTATCCACTCTCTCTTTTGCCTTGAACAGTCAAATGTACACTTCTGGTCTCTGTATTGATTTGACCAAGGCGTTTGATGTAATATATATATATATACACATATAAACACATAATATATATTGTAAGGGTTCAATTTTATACCCCGTTTTTTTTTTGTTCTTAAATGAGAAAACGTTTATTTTGACAAGTAGGTGTGTCGATTTATTTTTTTTTTCGTCCGATAGTCGTCGTCGTCATTCCATTAGAAGGAGTCGATTTGAGGTTAGGGAAACCTCTCTACTCGGGGCAGTGCAGTTAGCCGGAGCTCCGATGTGACCGCTGCAGCGTCTGGCGACGACTGACGAAAACGCGTCTCTGCGCATGACCGGCTGGCGGTTCTACTTATACAGCCGATCCGGCAAGGGACGAAGAGTTTTTGCTTGCTAAACGTCGTGGAGTTGAAGCCAATTCGAGGAGAAGAGTTTTCGCTTGCGGGACGTCGGTTTATGAAGTCTGAAGTCGAGTCGAGGAATACGAGAACCCTGTATGAGAGAATACGCAGTCGGCATATATCATCTCTTGGTGAGTCACCCCGAAATTGTATAATCATTGAGGGAATTTTAAAAACAGTACGAATATTGAAATGTTGAATATAAAAAACTAGTGCTGATTCGTTAACCTTGAACTCTACGGAATCTTTGAAAAATTAATAAATTCGGTGCGTAGTATAGGTTATTTCGTTTAGTGACAGTAGTGTATCTATTAAATATAGATTCTATTACCTTTCACTACCTGTCCTAGTTTGCAAACGCGTATTTTGCATCCTATAATGCCGCGTAGGCTTGTTATCCTATTCCTAGAATTGATAATTCGGTGCGTTAGGATAGGTTAAGACCAGCTTATAGGTTATTGGCGGTTAGTGCCAGTAGCGTATCTATTCATTATAGGTTACACTACCCTTCACTACCTATCCTAGTTTGCAAACGCGTATTTTGCATCCTATAAGCCACGTAGGTTTGTGATCCTATTGCTATAAATTGATAATTCGGTGCGTAGGATAGGTTAAGACCAGCTTATAGGTTATTTCGTTTAGTGGCAGTAGTAGTGTAAGCTATTAAATATAGGTTCTATTACCTTTCACTACCTGTCCTAGTTTGCAAACGCATATTTTGCATCCTATAAGCCGCGTAGGCTTGTTATCCTATTCCTGAATTAATCATATTCGGTGCGTAGGAGAAGGTTAACAGCAGTCTTATAGGTTATTGCGGTTAAGTGCCAGTAGCATATCTATTCATTATTAGGTTACACTACCCGTCACTAACCTATCACTAGTTTTGCAAACGCGTATTTCCGCATCCTATAAACCGCGTAGTTTGTGATCCTATTCCTAAAAGTGATAATTCGGTGCGTAGGATAGGTTAAGACCAGCTTATTGTTATCTCGTTCAGTGGCAGTAGAGTATCTATTAAATATAGGTTCTATTACATTTCACTACCTGTCCTAGTTTGCAAACGGGCATATTTGCATCCTATTAAGCCGCGTAAGGCTTGTTATCCTATTCCTAGAAATTAATAATTCGGTGCGTAGGATAGGTTAACAGCAGCTTATAGGTTATTGCGGTTAGTGCCAGTAGTGTATCTATTAAATATAGTTTCTATTACCTTTCACTACCTGTCCTAGTTTTGCAAAACGTGTATTTTGCATCCTATAAGCCGCGTAGGCTTGTTATCCTATTCCTAAAATTAATTAATTCATGTGCGTAGGAGAGGTTAACAGCAGCTTATAGGTTATTGCGGTTAGTGGCAGTAGTGTATCTATTAAATATAGTTTCTATTACCTTTCACTACCTGTCCTAGTTTGCAAACGCATATTTTGCATCCTATAAGCCGCGTAGGCTTGTTATCCTATTCCTAAAATTAATAATTCGGTGCGTTAGGATAGGTTAACAGCAGCTTATAGGTTATTGCGGTTAGTGACAGTAGTGTATCTATTAAATATAGTTTCTATTACCTTTCACTACCTGTCCCTAGTTTGCAAACGCATATTTTGCATCCTATAAGCCGCGTAGGCTTGTTATCCTATTCCTAAAAATTAATAATTCGGTGCGTAGGATAGGTTAACAGCAGCTTATAGGTTATTGCGGTTAGTGACAGTAGTGTATCTATTAAATATAGTTTCTATTACCTTTCACTACCTGTCCCTAGTTTGCAAACGCATATTTTGCATCCTATAAGCCGCGTAGGCTTGTTATCCTATTCCTAAAATTAATAATTCGGTGCGTAGGAATAGGTTAACAGCAGCTTATAGGTTATTGCGGTTAGTGGACAGTAGCCTATCTATTCATTATAGGTTACACTACCCTTCACTTACCTATCCTAGTTTGCAAACGCATATTTTGCATCCCATAAGCCGCGTAGGTTTGTTATCCTATTCCCAAAATTAATAATTCGGTGCGTAGGATAGGTTAACAGCAGCTTATAGGTTATTGCTGATTTGTGATAGTAGTGTATGTATTAGATATAGGTTCTATTACCTCTCACTACCTCTCCTAGTTTGCAAACGCATATTTTGCATCCTATAAGCCGCGTAGACTTGTTATCCTATTCCTAAAATTAATAATTCGGTGCGTTAGGATAGGTTAACAGCAGCTTATAGGTTATTGCGGTTAGTGACAGTAGTGTGTCTATTCACTGTAGATTCTACTACCCTTCACTACCTTTCCCTAGTTGGCAAACGCATATTTTGCATCCCATAAGCTGCATAGGTTTGTTATCCTATACTTAAAAGTAAACAGTTTGGTTGCATAAGATAAGTTAGGTGTATGTACCTGGTCAAATCTACTAGATATAGCATATATAAACCTTTCTATAGCTCACGATAATATATTTTGCTTACTTTAAGAAGTCGTGTAGGCCTAATATCCTAAGCTCAAAGTTATTGATCAACGCCAGGATAGGCTGGGAACTTAACTTAAGCTATCTAGATAACAGCCTTGTTTACAAATATATTATTCATTGGCATAATAAACCTCTGAACCTTCAGCCCGGTTTCTAAATAATATTTGTTTAGTACCCTGTAAATCGCATAAGCTTTACTTCCTACTTCAAAGAGTATGTTTCAAAGTGAATGTTTAAGTTGTAGGCTATAACAAACTTTTAATGCTTGTTAATATTAAACATATTTGATACTAAGGGCTTAAAGAGGAAAGTAGTACACACGAAATACCTGTATTATTGTTTGAACTAGGATACTTGTATTAAATAACCTAAATATATTTTGCTTTGAAGGGATTTAGTGCTTCGCAGGAGAGGGATATAATACAAGGACTCCCCTCAGACATTTTGCTTCCAGCTTAACTTATAAAAACTTATACGTTAACGTTAGTCTTGTTAGTATAGAGAAGGAATTAGTTTGGTTTGATATATTTAATATTTTATTTTGATACTATAAAGTCAAAACATAACCTCAGCTTAACACAGCACAACAACACACTGAAGGGAGAAGAAACGAGCAGACGATACAGAGACCGGTTCGAGCCAACGGCTGTGGAATAAAGATCTCGCGGACCACCGATATTAAAAATATGTTTTTCTCAACGCACAAATAATTGCCAAA
This sequence comes from Homalodisca vitripennis, assembly GCF_021130785.1. Taxonomy (NCBI): domain Eukaryota; kingdom Metazoa; phylum Arthropoda; class Insecta; order Hemiptera; family Cicadellidae; genus Homalodisca; species Homalodisca vitripennis. The sequence goes on from NW_025777953.1 coordinate 11,021, forward strand.
TAGTCGTCGTTTACAATAGGATTTATTTCTAAACGTCGCATTCTAGAACGGGGCATTGACAGCTCTAATCAACATTTATTCACGTAAAATCGCAAAAACATAGAACAGAAAACTGTGATGATATCGTTCTATTGAAGAGTGCGAATAACTGAATTCGCTCTGAACGAGTCTGAGATTTTCTAGTTCACTTACTTTTAACCTTGTGAGATCATATCGATCTCTACCAGCGTACGGTTGAGGACGCGGGTAAGATAGAAATAATTATAAGGCGATACCACAACCCTGGAATAGAACCCAGCACGACTGCAACTATCAGGGCAGACGAAAAAAAAAAAAAGCGTTTATACCGAAACACCTCACAATATATATATATATATATATATATATATATATATATATATATATATTATATATATATTGCAAATATGGGGTTTCTAGACCACTTTTGGGACAGTCAGAAAATCAACATAAAATACTGTTTAAAGGACAACAAACGAATCTGTAACTCACGAATGAAAAATTACCGAATCTATAGCTGTTTTGCTTCTACTTTCTAGAGCTGTCAAATCAATCTATCGGAAATGTCTGCTACCAATTAAACGAAAGATCTTCTATTCTACAAAATTGATAGTAACACATTCTTTATCTTTAATAGTCTTTTTCCCAGTAACAATCAAGTGTAATTTATCATTTTTATTCAATTCTTTAATCTTTTTTTTCATCCAAAACAGTCAAAAATCTATTTGGCAAATGTACTTTGAAATCTTCTAATTCTGCTATGATTGTAAGCCCGAATTTATCTTTCATTTTATCCAATGTCACAATTTTATACTTCTTATTTTCTTCTAATTCCATTAATTTCTTATATTCTTTGAACTTTAAATCACCAACCTCATTTAATTCCTATAGTAGCTCCATTTAAATAAGGTAAAAATTTCTTAACTATGAATTTGAAAAAGTAATGATTTTTACTAGAATTTGACAGAGATCAGCACAATTTGAAGTCTTAGTTTACAGATTTTTCTATAATAAAATAGAAGAATCTATCACTGTTTCACTAGAAAATGTGCTGATTTCTGTCAAATTCTAGTAAAAATCATTACTTTTTCAAATTCATAGTTAAGAAATTTTCCCTATTTAAATGGAGAGGAAAAAGGTATCATGTCCATACTGCAAAAAAGATGTTTTTGAACATCATTACACCAGGCATTATAATTCAAAGAATCATCTGAAAAATAAAGATATTTATGAAAAAGAACTAAATTATTTGAGGAATTGGGCTAAAGAAAATCAAATTGTAGATCATGAAAAGATGTACAATATAGAAAAATTGCGTGAATTAAAGAAAAGCTTTAAGGAAGATAAAAAAGATCTCAATCTATTTAATGATGAAAAAATTCAATCAATCGCTGAAAAATTGTCCATTGAAACAAACGATAAAACTAAGTCTGAAATGATCGAAGAAATTGACAAAACTCTTAACGAAAAACCTGAAAATATCATAGATGTTGAAGTTTTATCCTCAATACACGGTCTTTTCAAGCAATACATTTTAACAAACTTGAACGACAATTCCATGTCAATTTACAAATATCTATCAATTATGAGGCCAGAAATTAAAAGTTTAATAGAAAAATTTCAAGACACTGTGAAAAATAGTAAAGGATATCTCTCTTTGGAATGTGAATATGAAAGAACTTTAGTAAACGGTGAACCACAAATTTGCCCAATGTATTTTACTATAAAATCAGACGAAATATTTGACGTAAACGACTTTATTACTAAGCAATTTAATAAATTAACACATCGAGAACAGACAAATCATCCAAATAGAGGTTCTGGATGGACATTTAAAAGTTGTAAACAACTGATTTTGAGCCTTAATAAACACGAAATAATGAACGCAGGATCATATATCGATTTACCACAAGAGATAAAGGTAAAAAAAGCTTGTATAAATATCAAAAATAAAGATGATTATTGCTTTATTTATTCTATCCGATGTGCTATTGAAAAACCCGAGACTCATGTCGACAGAGCCAAACAATACGAAAAATTTGTAAATGACGAGATATTTTTCAGGTTTCGAGTATCCAATGTCCTTAAAAGATATACAATCATTTGAAAAACGAAGTTACAATTCCAAGTATAAGTATCCGAAAATGTCAATAAATATCTACAGTTATGATGAGAAATTTAACATTGTTCCGTTGCAAATTTCAGAAATGTATGACGCCGAGTTAGAAGTTGATTTATTGTATGTAAAAAAGAAGATAAATCTCATTATGTTTTGATAACCGATCTAAATAGATTAGTGAGTTCACAGTTATCTAAACATAAAGAAAGGAAATTTCTTTGTAGAAGATGTTTAAGCCATTTCTTACAAATCTGGAGATTTAACAAATCATTTAGAAATTTGCAAGCAACATGAAGTTTGTAAACCAATTATGCCATTTCCAGGTCAAACAACATCATTTACTAATTATCAAAAGAAGTTTAGCCATCCGTACGTTATTTATATGGATTTTGAGAGCATATTAGAGAAGATTCCCACATGCAAAAACAATCCGCAAAAATCGACTACAACCAAGATTCAGAAGCATATTCCTTATGGTTTTACTCTATATTTAGTATCGAATGTAACCAATCGCATGTATAAACCTATATGTTATCGAGCCAAAAATGAAGAAGATTTGCCAAATTTTCCTGCAAAATTGTTTGAAGAACTCAATAAAATATCAAAATACATAGCTACAAAATATAATTCTAAGAACAAAAAACCTATGAAATTGACTGAAGAAGAATAAATTTCATACCAAAATGCAAACGTTTGTCATATTTGCGAATGGTCTGCTTATGATGTTGAGTCAATTCAGTATGGTTTTACTCCTGATAGTTGGAAAGATAAGAGTTATAATAAAGTAAGAGATCATTGTCATTTAACCGGCAAATTTCGAGGTGCTGCTCATTTATGTTGTAATCTGAATCTCAAATTTCCTCAAAATATTCCAGTTTTCTGTCACAATATGAGTAACTACGATACTCATTTGTACATAAAAGAATTGGCTAAACAATATGGAAACGTTGATTTGATTGCAAACACAGATGAAAAATATATAAATTATTCTGTAAATTCTGGATATGGCTATGAGTTTGACAATGATAAGCCTAGAAAATTCATCAAGTTTTCGTTCGTAGATACGTTCAGGTTCATGGCATCGTCTATTGAAAAGTTAGCTAAAAATCTAAAGAAAGAAGACTTCAAACATACAAATCATTTTATACAAGATGGACGAATATTGAACGCAATTCTAGAAAGACAACCAAATGACGAAGAAGAAATCTTTAAAATTCTATCTGGAAAAGGTATATTTCCTTACGAATTTATCGATAGTATTGAAAAACTTGATTACACAGAAGAGCTGAAAATTCAAGATTTCTATTCACTTTTGACAGACGAGACCATATCTGAGAAAGATTATCAACACTACTTGAGCGTTTGGAACAAATTAAAAGATAAAAATCTTGGAAATTACTCTGATTTGTACAATATCCGAGATGTTTTATTGCTTGCTGATATATTTGAAAATTTCAGAAACATTTGTCTAAATTGTTACAAACTTGATCCAGCTCATTATCTAACAGCTCCAAGCCTCGCATGGGATGCTATGTTTAAAATTAACGAAAATAGAATTACAATTGATTAGTGATTATAATATGTATTTGATGATTGAAAAAAGGCATTCGTGGAGGTATTTCTCAATGTATTAAGCGATATGTTAAAGCAAATAACAAATAATTTGAAAGATTTCGATAAGACAAAGCCCGAAAACTATTTACTTTATGTCGATGCAAACAACCTTTATGGTTATGGTCTTATGCAAAAACTGCCGTTTAGTGATATCAAGTGGATGAATCCTAAAACATATACAAAAGAAGAGTGGCAAGAAACAATTTTGGAAACTCACTGGCGACGAAGATTATGGCTATATTCTCGAAGTTGATCTAGGATATCCAACAAATTTACATGAACATCACAAGGATTTACCTCTTGCTCCCGAACATTATAAAAACAAACTTTGCACAACTTTACTGGATAAAACTGAATACGTTGTTCATTCAAGAAATTTGAAATTCTATCTGGAACAAGGTATGATTTTGAAACATGTGAATAGAGTTATTGCATTTGATCAGAAGCCTTTTATGAAAAAAGTACATTGATTTTAACACAAACATGAGAACCAAAGCTACAAGTGATTTTGAGAAAGATTTTTACAAGCTTATGAACAAACTCAGTTTTTGGAAAAAGTATGGAAAATGTGCGAAATAGATGTGATATCAAACTAGGAAATGAAGAATTTTCAATGAAACAATCTAAGAAAACAAATTTCAAATGCTTTAATATCTTTGACGACAACTGTATAGCGAGTCACATGTTCAAAACAAAAGGTTAAATTTAACAAAACCGATCTACATAGGATTTTCAGTTCTTGACCTATCAAAATTGTTAATGTATGAGTTTTATTACGATTGTATACAAATTTTTTTTATACAAATTAAAGAAGTTTGACCCAGATTTGAATCTGTGTTACATGGATACAGACAGTTATTTCCTAGAATTGAAACGAGATCCTTTTAAAATTATTAAAGAAAATATAGATGACTTTGATACAAGTGATTATCCAAAAGATCACGAATGTTTCACTACTAAAAATAAGAAGGTAATAGGGAAATTTAAAGATGAGTTAAATAGCGAAGTTTTAGAAGAATTTTGTGGATTGAGATCGAAAATGTACTCGTACAAATATCTAGACAAAAATCCAGTAAGATGCAAAGGGATTAAGAGAAGCGTTGTAAATAAAACAATAAATATCGAAAACTTGAAGAAATGTTTGTTCGAAGATAAAAGAAGAATTTAGAGAGATGACAGTAATCAAAAGCTACAAACATGAGTTGTACACAGTTACCATAAACAAGCTGGCACTGAACGCTAAAGATGATAAGAGAATTGTCCTAGAAAATAAGATCGATACAGTACCGTATGGATATAAAGGCGAAATTAAAACAGATATTTTAGAAGAGTTAAACAAAGTTGGAAACTTTGATATATAAATGGAAGATGATTTAATTCACTGTCACAAGTGTAAAAAGAAAACGAAAAATATAGATTCTAAGATTGTTCAAAACTCAAAACGGATTGTATAGAATTGCAGCAAAATGTTCAAAATGTAAGACAAATAAGAGTAAATTTATAAAAATCCTTATGAAAAACAAGTAAAGAAAGAATCTAAGAATAAGGAAGAAATCGAGATTGAAGCTAGAGAAATTCATGCACCAGTACGAAAAAAGTTTAAAAAGAGAAAAATTATAACTTTAGGAATTGACGATTTATGGGCAGCAGATTTAGTTATAATGTCTAACTATTCAGATCAAAATGATGGATTTAAGTATATGTTAAATGTTATTGATACTTTCTCAAAATATGCTTGGTCAAGAGCTATCAAAAGAAAAAAACGGCAAGGATGTTTCAAAAGCTTTCGAAGATATAGTAAAAGATGCCATAAGGATCGGGCATAAACCTCCGAATCTTCTTCATACAGATAAGGGTTTAGAGTTTAAAAATAAAGAATTTAACGATGTTTTGAGGAAATATAACATTAAGATTTATCATACTGAAAACGAAGAGAAATCAAGTATTGTAGAGAGATATAACAGAACTCCAAAACGAAAGGATGAAAGTAATTTTTGAGATTAATAAAAACTTTAAATGGATCGATATTCTTCAAAAAATCGTAAACAATTATAACGATACAGTTCACAGCACAATCAAAATGAAGCCCAAAGTCGTAGATAAAGATGCAGAAAAGGAGTTATTAGAGACAGTTTTCAAGTATGTTCCACCTGAAATTCACACGAAAACTAAATTTAAAGTCAATGAACATGTAAGAATTGTTAGTAAAAAAACAACATTTTCGAACAAATATAAGAACAATTGGTCAAGAGAAATCTTTGTGATTTATCAAATTAATAACACAGATCCTGTAACTTATAGTATAAAAGATTTAAATAATGAAGAAATAAGTGGAAGTTTTTACGAATATGAATTGAGAAAGTCAAAGCTATAATTTTTTGTATATAAATGGAGGCTCAAAAGAAATGTATAAAGTGTCAAGAATTTAAAGATTTGACGAAGTTTTCTCAAGATAAGACTAGAAAAGATGGATTATACTATTATTGTAAGGATTGTCGTAGTAAATATAACAGAGAATTATACGATAAAATAGAAAAATTAACGTTAGAAGAGAAAAAATGTTGCGTTTGTAAAGAAATTAAGGATATTTCCAAATTTTACGATTGGCATTATAGTAAAAATAAAAAACATGCACATTGTAAAGATTGTGCTAAAAGAATTATTCAAAAAAGTCAAAAGAAACCGACTCTTTGCGAGTGTGGACGAATCATTCAATGGTTACCTCATCTTCAAAAACATTTACAGACAAAATATCATAATTCGAGAGTTTAACATTTTCATCGTGTAATAATTTTTTCTATATAAATGGAATCTCAAAAGAAATGTACAAAGTGTCAAGAATTTTATAAGGAAAAGAACAGAAAAGACTGTTATTGTAAGGATCATGATGAATTATATGTTAAAATGGACAAATTAACTTTAGAAGAAAAAAAGTGTTACTTTTGTAAAGAAATTAAAAACGTTTCTGAATTTAATAACTGGCAGTATAGTAAAGATAGAAAAGATGCTTTTTGCAAAGATTGTGCTAAAAAAATTTTCAGCGAAAGTTATAAAAACGAAACGCCTTGTGAATATGAAAAAAAAATTCTATATTGGTTACCTAGTTATGCTAAACATTTACAAACAAAATATCATAATTCGAATGTTTAGTAAAATTTAGAAACATTTTCATCGTGTAATTTAGATATTCTATAAATCAGTCGAGATTCTGCCATATTTGTAGTAAAATGATTTCCGTTGTATAAAATATTCAAAGATTCTTTCATTTGGTTGTAGAGATTTATACTATTTGGAGCTCCATATCTTAATAAAATTTCCATTTCTGGGTAATCAATTTTCAAGTTCTTTCAATCTTTTCGGTATTTCTCTCTTTTGAGCTTCTGATAACGTAATAAGGATATTCCCACATGTGATTCTTCTTAATTAATACAAAAACATGGTGTTTTTTCTTATCAAAATCTTTACAAACAAGGTCTGGTTTCATTAAGTCAATTTTTACACTATGTTTTGCGATTATTTCCGTTTTGATTTCATCTTTAATTTGCAAGTGTTTTACTTCATCCTCTAAATATTTAATCTTGTTTTCAAGTTTGTACTCACCAAGTTTTCAAATAGAGGGCAAAACTTCTTTTGTAACCCAAGTTTTGAAGATTGTTGCCTCTTTTTTATGTGATCTCAAAATTAAAGAATAAAGTCCTGATTCATTGATGAAAATAGTATTTTTTTTGAAAGTTAGAAGGTAGGGCAATCGAATGATCCACCTTATTTATTTCAGAATATGATAATTTATCATCATTATCAACATGCTCTCTAACTGCGTGTTTCGTATTTTCATATTCTAGAATTTCTGCAACATCTTTAGCTTTAAACCAAAATTCGTTATTTTTCCCACAATCGTAAAAATATGTTTGTTTTCAAATCTAAGTTGATTATTGAGTAGGTCTACAACTGACTCCATTTAGATAGAAAAGAAATTTAACTAGTAATTTTTATTTAGAGAATAAAGGCCATATTCATTAATGAAAATAGTATTGTTTTGAAAGTTTGAAGGTAAGAACGATTCGTTCCCCCTTGATTCATGTCCGTTGCTTCATCATTCTTTCGACAATCTTAAATATATTGTTGTTTTACTCTCATTATTTAATAAATTTCCCTCAGAGTCTTGTATAGTTAGAACGATTTTTTGAATTCTTTTAATATTTTTTTCTAATTGGAATATAATCAATTTCATTCGGTTTTTCACTAATTTTTGATCCATAAGCAACATTTGGAAAAAAGTGTACAAAATTTCAGATTCTTTGTGTAAATGTTCGGTATGATTTTCAAAACTAGGTTCAACGAGATTTACAATGTACTTCAATTACATCAAACGGTCTAAATTTTGGCGTTTTATTTCCTAAATATACCTGATTTGGCTCAATAGTTTCTTGAACAAACCCTAATAAATCTACTATAATTGCTGAAAACATTATTCTTACTGGTGATTTTATTTGAATTTTATTAGAGAGATAATTTTTTTGCATTTCAAACTTGTTTTCGTCAAAGTTTAAAGATTTATCTGATTGTTTGAATGTTTTCAGATAATTTTTAAAGGAATTTTTTATTTGATCGAAAGTATAATATCCTTTGTTTAAACCATAATATTTTGTTATGTTCTTCTCACTAAATCCTATACAATAAGGAGAACTTTCACTAATATTTATTACAAAATTGTCAGAATAAAAACCGCTTAAACCGATGAAATAATTTGATTCTTCCTCTAAATGAATAGGATGTTCCAAGTTTAAAAATAATTGAGAGCTTTCTGAAGTCAACTTGAACAGCTTCATTTTCGCTATTTAAATGGAGAAATTTTTAAAAGCAAAAAGATCAGATAAAACTTCAAACGTTTGAAGAAAATAAGAAAGATCAACCAATCAGATTGTTAATTGTTGGTTCAAGTGGATGTGGAAAAACAACTTTATTATTGAATTTTATCTACAATAGGTTGATTCCTTATTCCAATTTGTATGTTTTTTAGTAAATCTTTAGAACAAGACGCCTATAAAAAATTACAAGAAAGATTTGAAAATACTGAGAAAAAACTTAAACAAAAAAATATCACATTTTTATAATGCTTCCGAGGACATAGTTCACTTAAGCGAATGTAAACCAAATTCTTTAATCGTTTTCGATGATTGTATTTTGGAAAATCAGGACGTTATTAAGGAATATTTCGTAATGTCTCATCACAAAAACATATCTTGTATCTATCTTTCTCAATGCTTTTCAAAGGTTGATAAACAAGTTATAAGAAATAATTTGAATATGTTTGTGTGTTTTTAAGCAAGACGATCACTATTCGAGAAAGATTTACAACAATTATGTGGGATCTGATATGAGTTTTAACCACTTTAATGAATTGTGTGATAAAATTTGGAAAGAAGACTACGGATTTTTAACTATTAATCTAACTTTGAAGCCTAAAAATGGTAAATATTTGAATAAATTTTCTAATATAAATGCTGCTCAATGGTATGACAAATCTACTTGATAAAATATTTGTTACAATTATTTTTACATTATCTTTACTTTTTATTTACATTATGAAAATAACAGAAAAAACGGTAAATTCTGTTCACGTTCCACGTTCACGTTCATGTTTCACGTTCGTGTTTACGTTTCACGTTCGTGTTTCACGTTCGTGTTTCACGTTCATGTTTTACGTTTCGTGTTCACGTTTTTACGTTCCACGTTCACGTTATACGTTCCACGTTCACGTTTCAAAATTTTTCTAATTAAATGGTGAACGTAACTTCTGAAGAAGCGAAAAAACTTGATCAAATCTAAAAGAAATTAATCAAAGAATTTAAAGAACAGATTCGAATTGATGAAAAAGAACAAGAATTTATTCAAAAAATCAATCAACCTGTAACTTCTGCAATAAAAAAAGTTGAGGGCAAAATTGAAAATGTTTTAAGTGATAATCAAAATTTGATGAATTTGGTTCCAGTTGTACGACAAATTTGCCGATATTTCAATTCCAGAATCTGAAGAGTTTGAATTGCCAAAATTACCATCTTCAACACCATTTAGACCTCGAATCATTGAAGACTCTACCATAGTTGAACCAAAAAGTCCTGGAACAAGGGATATAATAATTGGTGAAATTGGTAAAAAATTCCTTCCTAGAGTAAAAGATGATAAATTTGGTTTGTATTGGGATAAAAAAAAGAAAAGTTTTATGATTGGAAATTTACCCGTTAATTTTGAGCATAATGATATCATTATTAATGAGAAAACATATGAAGGAACTCAAGGTTTATGGAGATTATTAACAGACCTATGACGCTCCAAAAGATAATTTATATTCCTGAAGAAGATTTGAAAAAGTATACAGAAATTTTATGGGAATCTGGACTCAATTTACAAAAATAATGATCCATCTACTAAGAAGCCTAAGTCAAGTAGAGGTAAAAAAATATATGAAATTAATTAAACCAATTTGGGAAAAACGAATCGAAGGATGAGGTATAAGAAAAATACAGTGATAATAAGATTGAGTACAGATATATCGACGATTTGACAAAACTCGATGGAATTATAAATTATATTTTATGCTCAAGAAAAGGCTGGAAACAACAATTTTTTGAACGAAAAGAAAGCGATTAAGGATTTTATTTCGAACAAACTTGATGAAATGATTGAAAAACCTGATGGAATTAAAATATTTAAAACGAGTTTTGCCGGCAATAAGGTTCATCTATGATTGAAGGTAGCGGACTTTTGAATGATTTTATCAACAATTTACCTTTTGAATTACACGTACCAACTTATCAGTATCTGGGGCCTGGCACAAAACTCGAAAAAAAGACTAAAAAGAGGAGATCCTGGTATAAATAAATTAGATCAAGCTGCTATGGAACACGATATTTTTTATGCAAAACATAGAGACACAAATTCCAGACATATAGCAGATAAAGTTTTGCAAGATAAAGCAATGGATAGATTTTTATCAAAAGATGCTAGTTTAGGTGAAAAGATTTGTTTGCGCTTCCAACAGCTGGAGCAATGTTTTTGAAGAGGAAAACTAGGAATGGGAATCGAAGAGAACTTGAAATTTTAACTATATAAATGGAGGTGAACGTAAACTTCAGCAAAAATCAGAAAGAAAAAATAAAATCCGCTTTTAAGAAAAAAATACCCGTTAGTATTCAATTTTAAAATAGATCAACTAAAAAATGGTGAAGATAAGATATTTTTAACAAATAGACAATACAATAAACTCGAAAAACATAAGAAAAACAATAAAGGAACCAGAATAGAATTTTCTTATAATCAGTTGAAAGAACTTAAAAATGGTGGACTTTTGAAAGATTTATTAGATTTTGGAGAAAATATTCCAGTTGTTAAAAATGTTGTTCCTTATGTTCGTAAAGCTGCTCCAATCGTTAAAAAAGATGTGATTCCTATTGTTCGAAACATTTTAAATTGGTTAGATAAAGAGTTGGAAGATGTTACAGGATCTGGATTAGATGAAAAAACTTTGAATTACGTGAAATCAAACATTGAAAAAAAAAAAATTTAAACCTTTAACATTCGGGAATTGGAAGAAATCTGCAAAAATATTAAACATTTTAGAGGAATCTTCATGAGAGATACATTACCTGAAAAAGTTAAGAAATTATGAATTTAGACTCGATTATGGGAAGTGGAACGCATTGGATTTGTTATTATAAAAATGATAAGAATGCATGTTATTTTGATTCGTATGGAAGAATTGAGGACAAAACCACCTATAGAATTGATTAAATATTTGAAAAAATCAAGCGTCTACTACAATGATTCTCAGATTCAAGACTATAAAGATCCCCCAATTTGTGGTCATTTATGTGTTTTTGTGTTGAATGAACTGAGTGATGGTAAAGATTTTAAAGAAGTTGTTAACAAATTATTACTTAATAAATATGGATTCACAAAATATTTTTGACGTATTTGGAACACAAATTATTCAAAATGTAGATAATAGTTTGAATTTTGATAGTTTGAGAAATGAGTTTGATAACAAGTTAGAAAATTTATTACAAAACCTTCCAGATTCAGATATGTTTGCTGTCGAGATTGAAGATTTTAAAGCAGAATATGATAACAAACTTGCAAATTTCATGAGTTCAAATGAAGTTGCTGATAAAATAAAAACATTGGAAAAAGAAGTCGATGATGGTGTAAAAAAAATTATTTACCAATTTAATGTCTCATATTGAAAAAGCTGATAAAATTACTGAAGCGATCAAAGTTGAAAAGAATTATGTTAGTTTGGCTAATAAAAAAAGAATTGTCGGTGTTCGACCTGGTATTGACAAACATGATGTTGTTGTTAAAGAACAAATTTTAAAACCTCTAAAATTATCAGAAAACATCGATATTGTTGATTTACATGATCCGAATGTTAAAAATGCCTTAGATTTTAAAGGAAAAAGAATTAGCAGTGTTAGTAAAGGAATTAATCCATTTGATGTTGTTGTAATGATTCAATTAGAAGATCCTATTAAAATGTTTAATGAACTAAAACAAAATTATGAGAATCATAAACAGCATGTTAAAGATTTTACAACAGAAGTCTATGAAAAACTTGATGAAAGAAGTAAAAGATCAGTAGACGATGTTGGTGAAATTAATGAAAAACTTACTAGATTTAAAGAGTCTTTTGATAAGTTTAGTTTAGATGCTACGAAAACTTTTGAGAATATTGGTCATAAATTTGTTGAATACAATGATTCTTATGCTGTCAAATTTCAAAAATTAGAAGAAAAAATTAATAAGTTCGAGGAAGATCTTACTGAAATAGGTATTTTTGCAGGGTTTTATGCATGATAAAATTTCCTTATATAAATGGCGCTCATATACTGTGTGAGATGTAAAGAAAAAACTGCAACAAGTGATATAAAATACTATGCAAATATCAATGGAGTTAAAAGAGTTTCTGGAAAATGTGCTGAATGTAACGCTAAAAAGAGCCAATTTATAAAAACTTGAAATTTTTTCTTAATAAATAGAGATGGCGGGACATTACAGTGCTTTCGATCTTTTTATAATGCAACACGAAAGAGATTTGAAAAAAGAACATTGGGATGATATTTCTCAAAAATATGAATTATCCGAAGATATGATGAGATTATACGTAAACAAATTAAATTGGTATAACATTGCTAAATATCAAAATCTGTCCCCAGAGTTCATTCAAGAAAATATACATTATCAATTAAAAGATCATATGTCTGTTCTTTGTCTCTATCAACACTTGAGTATAAAATTTTTGGATGAAAATAAAGATACAGTTGATTGGAACAATATTATAGATAGCGGTTACTATCCTGTGCAAATTTTATTGAAATATGTGACCGAGATCGCAAAATTTAAGGAAGAGAATCCCGAATATGACGAAGTAGATCATTAAAAATGACTCTAATCTTTTTAATTATTTTACTAAAATTTATATCTTTTCTTATAAAAACGTACATTAGATCGATGAAAAAATGATATCTTTCTTATACATGATGTTTAAAATTTCTAAATTTTCTCTTATTAAATGGCGGACTACAGAAAATATGCTAGTGATATTGAAAGGGCGGAGTTTAAAAATTTCTATCCAAGTAGTAAACAACATTTGAATGAACCAAATAAAAGAACTGAGTTTAATATTGATTTTGGAGATAACTTTTGCTCGTCTAACTTCCAGTTTTTATATTTCTGGAACTTTAACAAAACAAGATGGTCAAGCATATCTTGGAACTGATAATGTTAGATTAATCGATAATTTTATACCGTTTTTATTTTCTAAGATTGAAGTAAGAAAACACAATAAATTGATAGAAGAAGTCGAAAACTGTGGCCAATTAAGCACGATTAAAGGAACTATTTCGTATTCAAAAAGTGATGTTATTTCTCAAACTTCTAATGGCTTTGAATCAGATTTTAAATTTGGTTTTTTGAAGCAGCTGGAAATTTATCTCATTTTGGATTAGGATTTTTTGAAAATGTTACTATTCCGATCTATAAAGGAGGATTTTATCTAAGTTTTATAAGAGCAGAAGACGATGATGTGATTCTGAAGACTGCAACTGGAAATGTTATGCCTGTTGATGGAAAAATAACAATTACAGATTTTTTTATTAGAGTTCCAATGATTGATTATAAAACCACGAGTAAAATTAGGTTGATTGATGAAATTACAAAAAGTCAAAACATTATGTTTAATTTTCTAGATTGGCAATGTATTGAACAAAAAGGTATTTCCGGAACAACTTATTCGTTCGATATTACAAATATTTATAGAAATATCTTCAATCCCAAGTTCGTTATCATTGGTTTTTCAAACAGGTAGACAGAATAATCAAGAAAAAAATCCTTCAAAGTTTGATAGTTTGGATGTAAAAAATATCAGAGTAAAATTGAACGGTTCTTATTATCCAGATGAATTACAAAATTTAAACATTTCAGGAGGTCTTTTCAGAATCATGTATCAGATGTATCAAGATTTTAAGAAAGTTTACTGTAATAATAAGGAAATGTATTACAATCCTAAAGAATTTTTAGCGAATAGACCTGTTTATGTCATTGATACAACAAAGAGTTTGACAAATATTTCTGGTTCAAAGAACGATATAATTATCAATATGGATTTTCAAAATGCTATTACTAACTCGACATGTTATGTGGTTGTGGTTTCTGAGAAATTTTTAGCCTATGATGTGATTAAGAACGATATTAGAGAAATTCAGTAACATTTTTGAAAAAATCGTCTTATTGTCTATATTATTCATTGGATAATTCTACAACTTTACAGAATTGTTAAAGACATTGATATAAGTATTCATTTTTAATTTCAAAAGAATATCTTAAAAAATGGGGATGATATTAACAAAAAACTATTCCAAGGTCATCTTAAGGGTTGGACCGGAAGTTATGATTTTAAAAAATACTTTAATATTTACTGATCCTATATACCAAATTTCAGCAAAAAAGCTCCAATAGTTCTCGAGATATAAGAGTATTAAGATAAGGGATGATTGGGGTAGATTTTGAAAATTTTGTTATTTTCATGAAATTTTAAGTTGAACTCGCTTGTTTTTGAAGTTTCAGATTTTTCTGATTATTTTTTTTATTTTTTGTATGAATATTTAAGAAATAGGGGATGATTTCACCCTTATGGATAAGTTAAGTCGAAAGAGTTAAGTATTTACTATATGTGTACCAAATTTCATTAAAATCGGTTGAGTGGTTTTTGAAATATAAAATTATTAATAAATTTGTAAACTAGCACTCCTAATTGAACAACTTATATAGCAGAGATATAGCTTATAACTTTCGAGACTCTCCGTAGCTCAGTTGGTAAGACGCTTGCCTTCAAAGCCTGAGGTTCTGGGTTCAAATCCCAGAGCTTCAGGCGCGCTTTTTATTGAGGAAGACATGGTTGTCGTTCAGTGGTTGGGGACAAGTCTTTACACGAGTGGCCATAGTGTAATGACTATAGAACAAGCCGAGTAATGACAACTGTGGTTGGCGCGCCATTTGCTTCCTCACCTTTCCACTTCATTCCTTAATTCCTTCTCTTCCTTAATTCGTTCATTACATTCATCATTCAAATCGTTCATTAATACAACATTACACTTACAAAACACCCAACACAAATTCCCTAATTGTATCTCTCCATCAACTTCTACACAGTAGTTACCAAAGAAAATTGAGACTTGGGAACAAAAAAAATTCCAGAGTCTAAGACCCGAATTACAGCTCCTAGCCATTAACTTGGTTGGACAGTAGCAGTGCAGGGCCAAGTCTCTAAACAATAGACACCGTAGAAGTTGAATGTGATGTGATTCCCCATAGCGCAAACTCGCACACTAACAACACTACACCAAAGACACAATCATTCATTTTGTATGTCTTTCATTATATCGTAATGAATTGCTGAATGGCAAACGTTTCTCTTTTCTTCGTCAGAACCACACACACACAATATATCTGTTTCGTAAATGTTTTTTTCCATATAATTTATCCCAATCTACAACAAAAGCGTGATCTCTTATAAATTCCTTTGATAAATCTTGTTGTTTACAAAGACTTGTTAAAAAACTAGCTGTATGCATATTTCTTGTCCAGTATGGATATTGTCTTCTCAACATTTCAACAAATAAGCAATGAAATTTAGCATAAAAGCGATGAAAAATGTCAGATTGTTGGTGTTTTAGTTTATTTTGTAAAAATCGGAATATTTTTCTTATTTTTCTATTATTTAATTTAAAATCTCCTATTACATTTAACATATTTATACTATCTAAGTTGTCTGTAATAAATTGCATTGAACACTTTTTAGTACTTAAAAGTTCTCTGAATTCGTTTTCATTTAACGGATTCGTTTTTCACTTAAGGAAAATATCAACATTTGTTTAACATATTTAGGTAATTCAAAGAAGTCTTTATAACTATTTCCTGTGGTAAGTTCTTTAAATGCTAGAAACTGAAGTGATTTTGGAGAGTTCATGTTGTTTGATGACTATTTAGTAGAATAGATTTTTTATTTAAGAAAAATAATTTGCTAAATTCATATTATTCTCTTTCATTCCTTCTAAAACTTCAAAAATATACTCTTTCGTTGATGAAAAATCTCGATTTCTTCCGGAATAATCTTTGTAATCATAGACAAAATATCCTAAATAGTTGTACAATAGAATGAAATTATTTCTATTTATCTCTGTTGTAGAAATGTAAACACAAACATTTGCGCTGAAAAATTTATATCTCGGCAGAGTTAGTTCCATAATCTCCATTTATAAAAAAATCTTTTTTTGTTTAAATGGAAGAGTATAATGCCAACTGTTACAAGTGTTATAATAGAGGAGAAATTATTGATAAAAAAATATTTAGTTTGTAGAGATTGTAATTTAATTTTGTACGAAAGACCTAAACCTAAGAAATTTCGAAATAAACTAACACATTTGAATAATCTGCTTACAAAATTGCAATATGGAGGTAAAAAACAAAACAAAATTTGTTACAGAATTTAGAAAACAGAATAAAAATTTTTATTTATCTCTCAGAACCGTTGACAAAATGATTTTTCTTTTCAAAGAATACATTAGGTTTGTTGGTTTAAATACACACGTTTATTATGAAAAGATATTACCTGTATTTTTTCATTATCTGGATGTTGAATTTGATTATGATTTTAAGCCTGAAATCCTCGATGATTTTATAGTACACTTGGAGAAATTAAATGAAGAACCTCGTCAAACAATGAAGATGTTGGCAATTCCCTCGACTTCTCGAGTGATTGTTAGCAAATTTCATTTTTTTCCGTTTATAAGTTTTAATTTATAGTTTATTCGTAGCAGACATTTCAAATAGATTGATTTGACAGCTCAAGAAAGTAGAAGCAAACAGCTATAGATTCGGTAATTTTTCATTCGTGAGTTACAGATTCGTTTGTTGTCCTTTAAACAGTATTTTATGTTGATTTTCTGACTGTCCCAAAAGTGGTCTAGAAACCCCATATTCATATCTACTTATATATATATATATATATATAATCTAATCATGAGCAAAACCTCTAACCTCAAGAGACTCCATCGTACTGAGAAGAAAAACTATGATATATATATATATATATATATATATATATATATATATATATACATACATATATATATATACATATATGTATATATATCATAGTTTTCTTCTCAGTACGATGGAGTCTCTTGAGGTTAGAGGTTTTGCTCATGATTAGATTTAATAATTTCTGAGCGAATACAGTCAGGCTAGTGTGATTGATTAAGTAGAGGCTGTAGTGGTTATCAAAACTCCGAGTCAAAACTTGTGAAATCGGCGGTGCCTCAGGAATTAGTGATGGGGCAAATATTATTTGTCCTTTTCATTAACGATATTTCCATTTGTGCCCAAAGTTAAAATCTTTGTTTGTTCGCTGAAGGACACACCTCTGAGTGTAGCGAACAGGTATCATCGTCGCCAAGAATTAATGACAATAAGCTGTGGTGATAATGACAATATTTGTGACAATAAGTCTTCACAGTCCGTGCGAGGAATAGTAGTTATTGAAAAATTAAAATCAAAATAAAAGGAATATTAGTTGAGAAGGAATATTATACTGTTAATGACTTTTTAGAAGACAGTCTTTAAGTTACGTATACTATTGTCAATTATCATCATGTTGACCTTATAATGATCTTACTTTATACCGTATTGTTTGAATTGACCCTTATCATGAATTTACATGTGTTTACGTCAATGAAGCATTTTGATTGATTGATTCATTATGCAAACAACTAAGCACACTGCAGTAACGAGCTGCATCTGGAGATCAATTATTATTTATTTGTCTTTTAGATACCCTTGATTGCTGTTTTTAGTGGCCATTTAATCTCTGTCAGAACAAAGAATGTAACTGGTATTCTTTCATGCTTTCGTCGTGTAATTTATGGTACATAAAAATAAGCAGAAATATAAATTTAAAACAAATTCAAATAAAATGTATTAGGTATTTTTAATACTTTTTAAACTATTGTTCTTTCAAAAGGTGAACACTAACTGCAAAAATAATAACACCGAAAAAGCTTTAAACCACTTATAGTAATGATAAATTATACTTTTGTCACTACGTGGTGTAAACTGATTTGGCATGTTAAATTTGTCAAAAGACTTAGCTTAAGCAGAGTTATTATTAACTCTCTGATAACCCTCTTCTCCTGTCAGCAATAAAAATGCAATTAGATATATATTAGTACCGTAGGATAAGGAGATATATCAGTATTACAACGATTGGGAGTCTTGAAAATATTTATTGATAGAATTTATTTATATAATTAAAAAACTACATATTTGAAAAAAATTTCAATTTTAACTTTAAAATACAGTGTCTGAGTTTGTAAGTTAATTTGAAAAGTTATACAACAATATAAATAGTTTATGTTTATTGTTTTGAAATTTTCCGAAACTAGGGAAATAAATAAGTTTGTTTACAAAAATGCTGAAGAAATTTCACTTATTTATTTTTTATTTACATACCAACAGTTAATACCATTTAACATGAGGTAAAAATATGGGATGGTATCATTACGATGGCTAAAACAAAACAAAACAAAATATGCCGGCAGAATACAGAAAAAAGAAGCTAGTAATCTCGAAGCTAATTCATTTAACTAATGATAAAATATATTACAGAATAACGAGATCAAAACTTCATCTGATAAAACATAAAAAACAATCATTAATGTCAAATAAACAACAAAATCAATCGTAAACCAAATTATATTAGTTAATTTAATGACAATGAATTAATCAGAATCAGTGGGGAAGAATAGAGAATAAAACCCTAAATAATTATTTGACCCTAACAGTCAGTGTATAAAAACAATTAGTACAACAATATCCATAGAGTGGCAACCAATTATAATACATAGTTATATAGCAATAACAGCTAATATAACAATTAAGGTATGGAATAAAAGTTATCTGATAAGTATTTGTCATTACTAAGCATAATTCAAAGGGATTTGATTCATGTAGAGTACGGGTGTGATTTCTTTAATTTAGTCAAGTGTGTAAAAGGATAGTAGGTTTTGTTTAAATTTCCATGATGAGTTAACAAAAATGATAAACACTATAAGTTTGGAGATTTGAATTCTAACTTCTTACTCAAGTTAGAAACCTAATACATATACATGCACGTAACCCCCGAAAAGATCAGTAACTGACTGTAATTCAAAAGAATATATCTTAATACATGACTGGTATATCAATAGCTTGAGGTACAGACTGGAGAAAATTAACCTAAATGATATCACTGCACAGAAGTCAACACCGCGAAGAATACCACTCACACACATACACAAGCGCACACTAGCGACAGTGGAAAACTGACCGTACGCTTCCTGTCACGTCCAGTATGGAGTGGCGTATATACCTGCTTCGGTTTTGCAAATATTTATTGTTTTATTCGTGAACATTTGTTTAAATTTCTATATTTGAATCTATGGAATATTGATGTTTCATTTTCTTTGTCCTTTGACATTGTTTTATTCTCATGTACCCATCAACGTTCTTGTATCAATGTCCATCCCTATCTTGGAGCTGATACAATTGAGTAGTGACTAAGTAGTACGTACATGATTGACACAGAGACTTACACGTACACATTTATTAGCTAATTCCAAGTAACCTGTTTTAATTGTAATAACTTCAATATAGATAATAGCACATAACATTAGAATATTTGGTCGTACTCGCCAAACTATCTGTTAGAACTATCTAAAGAAATACTGTAAATGTTATAACGTTATAAAGTATCTACCAATGATAGCTTGCATATATAAAACAAATTCATCTATAAAGTTACCATTAAACATTTTGAAAACAAAAATCTTAGAGGAATACAGATGTGAGATCCTATAGTACCGACATCTAGAAGCGGTATATAAAACTAGCAGTAGTCCTGGTGGCCATGATAGCAAGCTGTGCTGTTACTTCACCACCTGGCGGCCGCTACTGTAAATGTCAAGTTGAATCTAAAATCAGTATGAGATGAATGTCCTCTGCAATGGTATTACAACGTTACAAGTAACTTTCAAAATATTTACTTTACACATAATAAATACAAACATATTTATGCTCAGTAAATATTACTGTGTAGATTTTAAATAAAAAACACAGCAAACTATGCAGATATATTTATTTTGTACATTTTTTGATGTTATGTAATTAATGTTGTACAATTTATTTGGAATATCCAAACTAGGTACGTTTGGTTTCATTTGAACTTATAGCGGTGAGATTAAATGGCTTCCTTGTATAGTGTATATAGCTACTGTAGTTGCGTATATAAAAATGTATCTATAAAGTTGCCACTAAACATTAAAAAAAATAACGAATAGAAGTTAAATCATAGAAATTAAAAAAAAAACTATATTCAGAAGTGAGAACCTATAGTATTGAAATCTAGAAGTAGTGTATGAAACTTAGGTGTACTCGTATGAAACATAAATCCCTTTCTTATTATACAATGCACTCAACGTATACAAACAAATCTGTAGTAAAAAAAGAATAACGTTTAACAACAATTGATTTACTAAATATCTCCTAACAAACTAGCTAGCTGATTTTCACAATTTATGTTAAATTATTAATCAGCAAATAATACAGATACCTTTAATTATCTATACTTCTAATGGTCCTAAAAACTGTTTTCTTTTCAACTAACCAAACGTCATTAAAATGTGTTACAACATATTATTTTGTTCATTATTATTGATTGTTATTTTTTTATCGGGATAAATAAGAATCATGTATTTTCACTCCTGCTTGCCTTCGTTGCGCAATTTCTAGTTTTAAATAGTTTATTTGATATATATTTTCACAATACAATGTTATAGAGCCAACAAACTCTTGTTATTTGTTCAAGTTCATATACATACGAGTTGGCCTCGTAAAGTTGGCCCCACCAAGCCATGCAAGGCTTTTCAGTGAGGACCACACATGCAAACGCAGTGGAAGGAATTATTCAACTAATTACCTTATCACAAATCCTTCATTCATTACGCGTGATTGATTAATTGATTATGCGAGGGATAAGTATGGCCTGGAGGAGCCCAGTATCGCCTGCTATAAGCATCCCATCATTGAGAATTCGGCTGTTGTACATGGTAGATCAGGTGTTCAATTGTGCTCACTTTAAAAAAAATTGTAATATACAGTCGTTTTTTCTGTAGGTAATACATTTCCGTGACTTTTTAACCTGTAAGTGTATTGCGTGCTCTAATTTTATCGTGTGAAGTTTGTGTAGTAGTTTATGTGTGAGGAGAGATCAGCAAGCCGGGAACAACAGTGCGCACTCCTATAAGGGTTTACTCAATAATCCAGCGCCCAGGATCTGTCAGCCAGGCGAGTACAGGTTTTTTACAGGTAGGAAAATATATTATATTTCCAATCCAAATGGGTAACTGACTGTATAAATAAGGAACTATATATTCCAGTAAACCTCTGCCATATTGTGTTCTGGGAGTGAGAGTGAAATACTGAAACACATTTCTCGTGTTGACATTTCGTGGCTCTACTTTTTTTGTAATGATCGTCGCTATAGTACCTTTTAATATTCGAATATGTGTAGAATCCGTTTTTCCTGTTAGCTTTCCTTCGATATTGTATCTCCCTATGCTACCTTCAATTTGTTCTAAATTCAGTATTTCACTCTTTAGAACATACTTTAAATATCGCTTTTGCCGATTTAAAATTATATTCAAATGCGAATTAGCTGCGCTTCCCTATACACTGACTCCATAACTCTTTATAGCTTCAACTAAATCTTTGTAGACAATAAATTTAACATTTGAAGTACACTTGTTTCTTATTTTGTAAAGTATTGCAACGCATTAATTTAATGTTATATTTTAATGTCAACAATATTTTTATTAAAGGCATTCAGGCGATTATCTTGCTTAGTAAATTGAAGAAGCGGTATTGCTTATAGTTCAAATGTACTCGTATTTTATTCACAACCGTAGCAATATAATTTTTTTGTAAGTGTTATGGCATAGTATGAGAATAGTTCCTTATAGTAAATACAATGATAAATTGAAACTATAGAAACAAGTTTGAAGATCTGCAGGAACAAACATTCTGCACCGTAAGAGCTCAGATATTTGAATGTAGCGCTGAGACAATAAACTGAGATTATCCCGCGTCGATATCTGCTTGCATCAGCAGTGCTGAACCAGCCTTATAGCTGGGGGTTTTGCCAAAACTTGACTGCCTTGATCATAAATTTTACAGGAAAATAATTCTAATAATAGTAAAACATTATATAATACGGGTCACGTTCACGAGGTCTGTCATTCGATTTTTAGCTAAATTGTATTGCTGCTTTTGTGTCTGCCGGATTTCCTCTCAATATTTCGAGATCGACCTGATTTATAGACTTTTTTACATGAGGCTTCATTTGTATATAGACAAAATCGAGTTCTATGACGGTGCATCTAAGTCCGCGGAATTTAGGTGAGTGTTAACATAACTTTTTATTTGTGTATCTATCTGCACTGCAAGTTATCTCTGGAAAGATTTCATCTGTGAACAAAATTTACATGAAACTTCATTTATACATAAATAAGAATTATTTCTATGATAGCACATGTCCATCCATGGAATTTTGCTAAGCGTTATTAATGCTTATCATTAAAACTCAAGAGGTTTGCACAATTTCTTTTTTATCCTCCATTGGGATGTAAACATCCCTTATCTTTGGACAGTCTGTCTGGAGGACATTTCAATACTGAGCTAATCTACAAATATGAAACTATCTATGCAACAGCAACGAAGTCTCTTGTATTGGTAAAGCCACCACTGTCAAGCGAGGCACAAGCGCTAGTAGTAAGGTTGGTCTCATTGCTGCCAGGAGAACAGGAAGGATCAGAGGAGGAAAGAAAGACAACTCCAAGGGAGACGATTAAATTTTATATTGTGTTTTGGATGACCTCTCATAAAACGTGATATGGCGTACTCCTACTATATTTAAATCACATTGAAAGTTACGTACAACATAGCTCAAATGTCCTCTAAACACAACCTAAACATAAAATTACCATTTTTTTAAACTAAGCATTCCAAAGTAAATTATGATTGTTGTGAGTTACCTCATTCTCTCCAACCACTTCCGAATCGATTAAGTTACTATATTCCTACAGAAATATAAAAAATTTAAGGCAGAGAGAAAACGTTTATGAGTAGCTATAATATGTCATAATACAGCATCTAAGAACGGTAATTATTGTTAATACCGAACCACAACCATATACCTGAATATTACTTTCCAATTTCCACAATATTGGACAACATATAACCACAGTTATCTGTCAGTGCAAATATATTTCGCTGCTGAAAGCGTCTTATTTGTGTATAACCTTTGTTGTCCTAAATGGTTTTTCTGCTCCATGTAAGATCATCATATTACTTGTGCTAAATCAAATCTGTGAGTTTTGATTTCCAGCAATGGACCATAAAACCAAACGTTTTTATTTGGAACTTTAAATCATTTAATTTAATTAGCTACATGAAAATAAGTTGATATAATTGAGGTGCTAGTTGCAGAATCATTACTAATGAAATTATTTTTCCAGTTTCCATATTTAAACTGTCATTTCAAAGAAGTAGAGTATGCCAAATTTTTACCAGTTTCCTTCTAATTAATAACTACAATCTTGTGGTTATATGAAAAGCTCTACAACTAAATGCAACCAAATTTGAGATATTCTAAGTGTACTTTAAAATTAATGTTATTTAAACATTATAATGATGCAATTTTTATTCAAAGTTAATGGACAATGTATATTTTTACTTCCTTGAGGTATTTAAATTCAAATTAAGTGTAAGCCAATGAAGTTATTGCGTATAACTAGTTGTTATTGTGTGACAATAACATAGTTCACTAAGAATACCCACCGTTATGAGGAATACAATATTGAGTTAAATTGAATCTTCACAGTTAAACGGTAAAATATGCAAAAAAATATTTTTTTTATTTTATGGTGAATTATTATTCTACATTGCTTTACGAAACTTTTGATGGGTCAATCATAATGTTCTGACAATTAAAAGTATTTTTTTTTTTTTTTTTAAATGTTTGCACGACATTTTCAACCATTCTATCAACAAGCGAGGCGTTAGGTATAAGGAGATGTTGAGTCATCCAAGGAGACTCCAAGGCTTAATTTAGCTGTTGTAGATAGTAATCCTTATCCTGATTTAGTAGTGTCTAAGTTAGAGTGCATACACCATGTAGCAAAGCGTATGGGATCAAGACTGCGAAACACAATAGCTTCCGACAAAGGTAAAGAGTTGTCCGATGGAAAGTCGATAAGAAGTAGGCTATCTGACAAAAAAAATTGATGAGTTGCTAACTTATTACAGCAATGCCATAAGAGGTAATTGCACAGATCTAAATCAAATGAAAAAGAGCTGTATGGGCAATTTATTATCATAAGATTTCGCCAGATGAGAATCCAAGTCATGGCCTTTGCCCTCCACCGCCCAAAACATGGTGCAAGTACAGGCTAGCTGAAGATAAGAAGGAGCTCTCAACATTCAGCCTTAAGAACTCCATTCCTGTACCTGTAATGGAAGTTTTGAAACCAGATTTTAGACATCTAGCCAACCCAGACTTACTAAGAAGATGGAAAAAAACTCAGAACGTCAATGAGGCTTTTAACAACGTCGTATGGACTAGAATACCAAAAAACACATTTGTAGGAAGGCTAACACTAGAGTTAGGAGTGTGTATGAAGCTGTCAGTACATTCAATGATGGCAATATTACTAGGCTAAAGGTATTACATGAGCTTGGACTTAATGACTGTGGGAAGAACACGGTAGAAACGATGAAAAAATTGGACGAGGAGCGACTGCGAAAAGCTGAAAAAGCTGTACTAGATGCAACAAAAGAAGCAAGACTAGCCAAGAAAAGGTCAAACCTTGTTACAGAGGCCCCAAACCTACAGGATTATAACCCTGAAGCTTTTTAAGGTAGGGCAGTTTTTACTTTTCTGTATCAATATATGTTATACTTTGTTTAAATCCAATTTACCGAAAACTATGTTTTTAGTATAAATGCCCCATTATCTCAAAAAGTACTTGACATATATTGATGATATTTTTACCATATTCTCAGTATTATTGGGTGATGATATGGAACTAGAATTATCTCAATATGTTAACAAATACAATTTTAAAAAATATATCTTTAACATTTTTTTTATAAAAAATATACTATATAAAAGAAAATTTTATAATTCATAAAAATATTTTCATAATATATTTATTCTAGTTCAGAAATGTTATATTGGTATAAGAAACAATCTGTGAAATTTTGAAACCTGTACCATTGTTGGTTTCTGAGGAAACAGGTCATCAAATAGACTAATTTAACATGGGCGGTATAGGGCCGTTTAACTCACCTTAATTGGCCAAATCTTTTTAGAATAGGCACTGCAATACACTTGTCTTTTAATAATAAATCTAAAACTTTAAAACAATATTAAATAACGAGACATCCTTGTTCTTTAACAATTTAGTAACAATCAAAATAATATAATTATAAGAATCAAAATAATCAAAAGTAAATAAGAATTTACTCTTAATTATTAGGCTATATAATTTATTATCAAAGTGGTCTAGGTTTTATTCATGTTTTTGACTTCTATAGATCATAATTTACACAATTAAATAACAATAATTATAACAATAAAAACAATAAAAACAATAAAAATAATTAAATTATTGCAGGTAATATTTTCCTCTGCAATAAATCAACATATTTCATCGTAAAGTATATTATATGTACAGTATAAAATAGTAGTTTGAATGATCAGAATGTTTCTTACAGCCACAATAATAAAAACATACTTTAGAGGTAAAAAAATGTCTAGGGCGGATGAACTGACGTATATATATCCGGTGCCGGTTGAGGGTTGGAGAACTTCCGCATCCGGTAGTCGAGATAGCTTTGAAAGCTCCTTCAGATGTTTTCAAATCTTAGAGACTTTGATATTTAGTACAAGCTAAAGTTATTCCGAGTGTGACTTACTCTTCAGTTGCTTTTAGTAAAAGTGTATATACGATGAAACATTTTGAAAGGAAAATCTTAAATACAATAAATATGAACTAGTTCGGAACAACAATAAAGATGAGGTTTCATTAAAAAGTATTGCTTCGTTACAATCGGCTTTAGATATTTATACTTTGGTTAATTATATATTAGATGTTGTTGTCCTCCGAGAATTTGAACAAAATTTTTGAACATATATAGTACATTAATTATGTTTTTCAAGATTCTACAGCTCGTTCTTCTACGAGTTTTATTTTGTTTTAAATATTTTAGGTTTTTTAAGGTTTTTAGGTTTTTAGAATGTATTGCTATTTAATGTGAAATTTATAACAGAAACTCTATCTTGTTACATTGTATTAATCAATACAAATTATAACTAAAAAAGCTGTGCGAGAACCTTTGTTTGTGTTCCAAATACAGCCATTTATCCAAATCCAATTTTTTTAACACTGACCATTAATCTCTCATGTTTTATTATGTTACACTTTGTGGAGTAAATGAAAGACATGTACATTTAAGACGGTGTTCTAAAAATATTTTCAATTATAATTTACGACTATAATTTTTACGATTTATCATATTTTACCTATAACTTTCTGTATTCTTTGGATGATGATGGGGTAGTTTTTCCTATTGGTGAAATAACAGCGTAATAGTATAAGATAACTTCAGTTTTACTCTTCAACATTTCCGGTAACTTTACCGTAATTCGATGGTCAGGACTCTGCCGAATAGCACTTATTGCGGTCACTGAGATCATAACACCAGCTCTCAAAGACACCATTCCGAAATTCTCCTCGTCCGGAATTCCCAAACAGATATTTTCAAATAGATAATACGATAATGAGCGATAATATATTTGAGAAGGCTAAGTATTGTACTTTCTTAACCATCGCAGAATCTCTAGTTACAGCCATGGAATGTTTCATTCATTATTAACTTTGTTGAATGAAATAAAGGAGTAATATATAAATTCCCCATATAAGTAACGCTGAAAGAGTTCCGAATTTATATAAAACTGTCGATATTTTTTACAATGAGTGATGTGCAGGCGATCGATATTCAATCTGTTTTTGTTATAAATCTCAGCCACCGACAGCTGTCGATTTGTTTTCTTGGCGGGAGTTCAATTCCCCGCTAGGATGCTTACATAACAGTGATAAACAATGTAGAGAAGTTTCTTGAACAAGAATGCTTCAACAACATTGAATAGATTGGAAGATACCGCGTGCAATATTTTTCAATTCCAAATCTATTTGCTAAATTTTTATTCTTTTAAATTATTTTAAGTTTTACGTAATGTTTTACGAGTAATTAGGTTTCGTAAATTGAGTTATAATTATAAATTATTCAAAAGTATGTGTTTTTAATTAAAAATATACAAATATTAAATAACATTTACTTACAAGTTATTAGCACATTTATAAAAGAGACGCACACTGTTAAAATTTAAGTTCTTTTCGATCTAATATTAGTTTTGTGTGCATAACGGGTTTTTAATGAAAACGTAATAGATATTTTTTATATTTTTGTTTATAAGGACAATTTTAATTTTGTGGAAAATCGATGAAGTGATGTTTAACACTCAACATAGTTTTATATATAAATACTCTAGAGGTCTTTGGTCAAATGAATTTTAACAAAATATTGCCAAAATGTTCTGTTTTAAAAAAGCTGCATTAAAGTTTCAGAATTCAAGAGAATTATATTTTATTTCACATAAACTAAACTTTATACAGGTATATAACAGGATATGACACATTATGATGTATTGACAGTATACTTATTTCTACAGATTATGTTTATAAACCACATCTCACAGGTGTAAAATTGGTCCGAACAAGTATCAACTCCTACATACGGCTTTCTAAAGCTTAGTAGGACAAGGAAAAGTTTTCATCTGAGTATACTTATTCAAGCCATACAGTGCGGCGTATATAAATGCCAACAATTATCTCGTCATTATTGTAAAGAAGGTTAGACCAAGGAAACTTGTTTACTGCCGCAATGCTGTAGGGTCTAACTCGCTTAAACAATACAAGCCATGTTCAACACGGTGATAAAATATGATAAAATATATTACTAAACCGTACACATGTAATCTCTATCAATAATCTCCTTTATATTTTGGTCCTTTAAACGTTTCTTTCATAAGAATATATGTAGTAGGTACTGTATCTATTATTAAAAACAGACGAACCTGTGTATATAAACGCTTGTATAAAAGCTTTCACTGAACATTGAAACAGAACAAATGTTTGTGTTTTGATAGTTCCCAAGCATAAATTACTACATAATATTCAAAAAATCTCTTTAAGTTCCATAGTTTTAAGAGCAATTAACATTACTTTTACTGCAGAATTTCAGATGGCAGAGATTTATTAGTAAAATATTCAGCATCTTAAAACTGTTAAATAACATGAATATTCTCCCCTTCATTCTTTTCCCATGGGAATTCAAACATTGTATGGGGTTTCGAATATTTTCTAAAAACGTATGCTGTGATATTAAAAATAATTTCCATCTACTTGAAGAGATAAGTGACACAATAAAAAGTGATTTCAGTTATTTATTTCTCGTTAGAAAGTGGATCAAAAACAACTGGTACAACAAATATATAGTTATATTTTTTATGTCGATTAGCGTCAACTTGTATCAACACCTATAGATGCAGTTCAATACTTGTTATAATTTATTCTAAAACAAAACTAACCACAAAGAATTTACTAATATAGAAGTTTCGAAAAGTTACTCTTATACAACACTATTAGATCGAATTACTTCATGTCGCAATACAACTGTAATTATCACAACAACACCTATACACATCGAGGTAAATCTTATATTTATATTTAGTAATATTATATTAATACATACCCATTTAGTCTTTCTGCCATTAAATAATATTACAAATAAGAAAGAGTAAACAAATGTGTAAGTGGGTAACTGCAAGGAGTTACCATCGATGTTTGTGAGTGATTAACATGATTAGTGACAGCGAGCGAACCACTCCACCCCTCCACAAGCCAACAGCGTAGTTGGAAAATGTCCGTATGGTACATAGACAAACAATCATGTCTTGGATATAGCAAAGTGCTGAAGAAGACACCTATCAAAGATAGAAGTGTATAGCCCGATTTTCCCTAAGACAAAGAAAGGCATTCCACTGAAAATCTAAGTACATGATTAATTGTTTACTCTCTTTTGTTGCCTCCTTGGATATTTCAAATAGCCTATGATTGCATTTTATCGTGGTTCATACTTACAATTATTGGACATACAAATTGGTCGATCATTTAAACATTTGCATTGTAACATTGCGAAATGGAATTATAACTATGTTGAGCATTATGATTAATTAATACATTACTAATTAATTAATTAATACATTACTTTTCTGTTGTATTACAAGTTTCGTAGTTCGCCTGCTTCCCAAATGCCCAGGAGAGCACAAAGGGTCTAAATTTAGACAATAGAACAAGCAGGCCAATCTAAACTAGTTGATTGTTGAATTGAATATTTAATTCGCCGTCCGAGGTACACTTTGTTGAAGGTGTGTATTAAAAGTTAACAAGTCTGAATGTAATCACAGACTGCAGCAAAATGTTACACAACCTGATTTTATTTATGTTATATAGTATTTTTTACTTAAAAAAATATACTTAGTAATTTGTAATAGTATGTCAGTTTTAACAGTACGCAGACTTTATATTGAAGTTTCAGATATATTTATTCTTTCTTCTACTACATTTTGTTAAAGATAACTGTATATTTATCTTATCAGAATGTCTTGTATGCAGGCTCATACCCAGACCGGTTTTTTCTGATATTTTACTGGGGCCCGGGCCGAGTCCCGTCTCAGGTCTATTTGAAGGGACGTGTCGACGGACGTGCGGTGGCGGGACATGACGGGGCCCGGCCAAATATCTTTTACGGGGCCCGCTAAAGCTGAGTGCGGCCCTGCATGTATGTACATGTGGTAATCCTGAATCGATAAATGCTGCCTTCTAGCTGACAGCCTCTTCACTCGCCTACATGCTTCCAGCCAGATAGCATAAACAGTTGGTGATACGAAGTTGACCACTATGACAGTCGGTTTTGTTTCACCTTTCCTCGATTATAACTAACTCCTGCGATTCGATTTAGAGTATCGGGAGTTCGTGGCACTGATTACAAGACAGCCAGATATTCCTCGCGAGGCGTCACCACAATATCAAGGATAAATTTATTCCTGAAGAAGAAGAAGTGTGTTTCAATTCTCTAATCGTTGTATTATGTCTTTGGTAACATATAACGATGCCAAATGTCCGAAATCCTGTTATCCTTTCTGTCTAGTAGTAAGGAAAAAAAGAGTTACTGATATTGGAAGTATATACAACTGAAGATTTATGTCCGGATTGCAGATTAGATAGAAAAAATAATAAAATAAGAAAGTATGTTGTAAAGTTTTAAAATAGTTTTAGTAAAGAATATGTTTTTGAACTTTATACTCATTTTACTACAGGTATGTTTTCTGATGTATTAAAAATTGTATTGTATTAGGAAATTCATATAATCACGCCACCAAGTTTTAAAACTAAATCTAACTTTTATAGTGAGGGGATTTCAATTCGATTATAAAATATAAATTATATTTTCACTGCATAGTTAAAAAAATGTATATAACAAAATAATAGTCAATACAAAACAAGAAATAATTTTTAAAATGTGTATTAAAAATTTAAATTTACAAATCATATCGTTATCATGCTGAGGTTACAATAATTTATTTAATGTTTAAATACATAATATGAGCGAAAAACTTACAAAAGTATATAAAAAGTACAGTTAATTATTATTAAACCCCTCAATAAAACAGAAATAATTGTTTTTGGATTTTTAAATCGTTTCCCGACCAGAAACGTTTTATTATTCGTTATAAGTAATATACATTTTTTTAATTTTACATGTAAATTTACAATAACTCCAGCAGAGGACGTCCTTCCTAGATGGTTTTCAGACTCAATAAGACATTAACATTAGCGGCCGCCAGGTATAAGCGGTATAGTTTAAGGAACTACTGTTAGTTTTATATACCGCTTCTAGATGTCGACACTATATACTCTCACTTCTGAATTTTCTTTTTTAATTACTTTTGTTTAGTATTGAGGAGGTTTGTTCAGGAAAGTTTTTGTTAACTACTTAATGAAACACGGTTTTTTACATGCTACAATATTTCCTTACTTTTATTTTAATATTTTACTAATATTCATATATTTTATAAGGTTATAAACCGTCATTAAAATATTAATAGTATTATTTTTATAAAAACCAAAATCGTTAATAAGTTGTCTGTTTCACTTATGTACTCTCAGATTTGCAATGTCATAATTTTATTTGGAAGTTACTTCGCTTGATGTAGCAAAGTGGATCATAAACATCTATTTCAATATATATATATATATATATATATATATATATATATATATATATATCATTTATGTACTTACTACACAGTCACTAGTCAGTAGCATCAACTCAAAATAGGGGCATTTTATACATGTATCAAGTAATAATAAATGCCTCATAAGCATGATAAATACATGATGTAAGAAACCATACAATCCAGTTTCTAAAATAAAAAGTTGCCTTTTAGATTAGTTTAAATGCTGTTTAAAGTTTAAAGAAAATAACACTTTTACGACATACTATACTTTTAAAAATTTTCGTAGCGTACAAATTTTTCTCAGCTTAAGAAAAAGGAGTGCTAGTTTATGGACTATCACCTAGTTTAAACTAATCAAAAAGCCATTTTATATTACAAAAAATTAAAATTGACTGCTAAATAACAGATATCTGTTATTAAAGTTTGTATTTATATAGATACATAAAGAAGCACGAGCTTACTTTTGTAAGCTTAATTATGAATTCAAAACAATCTTAATGAATACCATAAACTTCTTTGTTTGCATCTAACTCACCCAAGAAATAAAATTTTAAATGATAAATAACGTTTTTTTATTGTTTTGAAAGATATATTCATTGCATATAAGTTATAAAAACAGACAAGATATAATAAAATTAAATATTTTTTATAAAAATAAATGTTAATTAAATTCTAAAACTATTCCAGTCCTTAGGCACATACATGAGTTATGAATATGTAAATATTATTGCATTCAAATTTATTTGTAACGTAATTTATATTCATAATTATCTAATATACTTCCAAAACACTAGCTAGAATTTGAGCACTCTATTTTTAAATTGCAGTTATTAAAACTATTATAAGCTATTAAAACGGATGATATAATAAAGTTAAATTACGTTATAATAGCTCAAAGGGGGAGTGTACTGGTCTTTTTTCATAACTTTTATGTGATCTTGATGGAGAGGGTATATTGCACATATGTATATACCCTCATACATATGTGCAATGTATGAGGGTATATACATAAGATATATCCTATGTATGAGTATATCCTACATAAGAGTATATCCTAAGATATGAAAGGATATTAGCATTTTGGTCATTTTCCATAGTGTTATGTTAATTGTAACATAACACTATGGAAAATGACCAAAATGCTAATATCCTTTCAAAACCTCCATGAAAGTATATCGTATATAAAGTTTACGTTAATAATAGCTTGAAACTAAAAAAAGTGTTATTAATATTCAATTACGTCAAGTATACAAAATCCTTATATATTCAATGTCCTTGTGGCGAAGTACTCGTGCTGTTCAAATTTTCGATGTATAAATACATACACAATGAGCAAACTTAGATTGTGTCACGACTTTCGATCGGTCCACCTATAACTTTACAAATGAACCTTTGGGATTTCAGATATGGCTGTTAAGAATTTCCATCTATAAATTTTACATTATTATATAATACATGTGGTACTAACATGGAAAGAACTCAGAAACTTTAAGAATAGTCCAATTTAAAATAATACATTCTGGAACAACGTTGACTTTTAAGAAAGTAGAAGCAATTTCAAATTGTAAATTCGAATTAAAAGTGTAAAAAGATTTGAATGGATACATAATAAGTCTTTGATTGCTTCCTCAATTAGTTTTGACCTACGAATAAAACTAATTAATTAAAATAATTCTGTTAATATTTGTTTCCGTTAATTTTTAGGGACAGATTAATATTTGGCGTGAACCATAACTAGTTGTGTTTGAATAATTTGATATGGTGAGTATTCTTAATGAAGTAATATTTAAGCCTTATTAAGATATTAAAACAAAGGAAGTTAATTAATTCTGTTAGTATTTAGGAGTCTTAAAGTAAACACTGTTTTAAGAAAATTAAACATTATTGATCTATGTCGCATTTGTCATGTATGCATTCTCGCTATTGATTCGCTGTTAAAACCGATAAAACTGCCGTGGTAACACTTTTTTAACTGGAACATAAGTAGTTCGCCTAAGATTATTTTATGTAGGGCAACGTTGCAAAGTAATGGTATTAAGAATGATACAGGTACTGCCTAAACGAGCTCAAACCCATCTTTATAATGTTAAGGTGCACAGAAAGCTTCAACTATAAAACAATGATACTGATGTGTACGTTATCAGAATCATGGTTACTTAATGACCTTCGACCATTATAAGTAAGCTTATAAGAGTTTGATAACAGTAGGCTACATAACCTTTAAATTGTAAAAAAAACTACCTATATAGAAGAAAAAGTCTACTACAACACCAAAAATATTATTAAGTAGAAACCTTTTTACTCCCTATTTTATCAAGAACAATCCAGGGGAGATAAACTGTAGAGTTACCAGGTTATAGAGGTTTACAGCGCGGGGCTTGGCATCACAGTGTACGTGACATAATACTGTTCCTTGTCATTTCACTCTTCCTTTAATGAGAGGGGTTTCATGTATAGTATTTATTACAATGACCTTTTCACATATAGTAACTTCTTTATATTTCCTCAAGAACAGATCTCAATACCTTATAGTATCCTTCATTCGAATAGTTCAAGGACAATGTAGAATCCCACATAGAATTTTATGCTTTTATATTCAATCTTCATCATTGGTTTTGGAAGGTTTAGCGTATAAAATTACTTTCTTACGTTTCAAAGATTTACATTTTCATTTTATTTACGACTAAATACCGCATTAGTTTAGTTTTTAACATATCTCATATAGACTTATTTTAATAAATTAATTTATGGAAGTGAAGTTTTCAGAAAGGAGCAACAGAGAAGTATAATACTTATTCCGGAATGCTGAAGTACTCTGTTAACATGAAAGGTAAACGAAAAGTAACTCTCTTATCACAATTTTCTGAGGTGTGATCTTTTATGCATATTTTATATACAAGACTAGCCAATTACAATTTTCCTCAGTACTGAACGGAAAAATCTGCATAAATCCATGAACATAACCTCCAGCGCCCTAAACTACTCCTGTCCAAAGGTTTATGTATAATAATTTGTATTATATATTTCATTAAATCGAATATTCTAAAATAAAAGAATGTTTTATAGAACGATACCTGTTCCAAGAAAATATTGGAACAAATATTGATCTCATAAATATCTCAGTGAATTGGTTGGCCAGCATGGTAGGCAAATTTGTTTCAAAGTCAGCCATTATAGCATTAAAAAAACTCAAAACTCTTTGTTTCATGAACCTATTATTTAGAGAAAAAAACCAAAAGTGTTCGGAAATGCTTATAACATTTCAAAAACATTTTGTAATTAACAATTATTTGGTTTCAAAAACTGTTTTAAAAATATCGGTTGTATATTAATTACATAAGAGTTTTTTCACCAAGAACTAGCTATAGAAATGCTGAAGCAGGTAAAAACTCCGTACAAAAATATACTTTATATATATATATATATATATATATATATATATTATATATATATATATAATGTAGTGTATATTTTCATGACATTTCAAGAAACCTGTGTGTAAAAGTAAGTCTTCATTAATAAGTTTGGAAGGTAATCCGAATTATTTCACTACATTTGTTGTCTATATTACAAACCATTAATAATAAAGTGACGTCGTTATAAGATGTAACTGAAGAAATTTAAAAATTCCGACGAGGCACATTTTTCGCTTCTGTTACGGAATATATCAGAATACTAAACACTTGAGTTATGGAGATCCAAGCCTGATTGACGTGTTTGTGTTCCACATGAGTGATTTGTTTCGTTCGATCTTCTGTGTGATGGATTCAACTTAGTTAGATATATTATTGAGTTATTACAAAAATGGCTGGAATATAGTATGTTTTAAGGATATATTATTGAAGTAAAATTTTAACAGAATACTAACTTAACTGATGTTCCAAGTTTTATTCTTATACGTACTTGTGATGTTTTATGAAAGTTAAGTTTTCAAAAAGCGGCAAGAGAGAAGTAAGTTACTAATTCTGGATTGTTGATTTAATCGGCTAACATGAGAGGTAAACCAAAAGTAACTCATATTTTATTTAGAATTCTTTAGAATTACTTAGATTTGGAGCGCTAGGAGATCTCTATAAGAAAATAATCATGTTATGGACCAAAGTATATTTTAGTTTATAGTGAAAACCAATATGGAAAGAAACACAATTTCATCTTCACATCTGAAATTAAAATGGTGTAGATCCTCTTGAAGTAAAATGTGTACCCCAATAATTGGAAATTGTCAGAGAATCTTTTCGATCGGAATTTCCAAACAGATATCTTCAAGCAACTGCTATGAAAATAAATAAAGGTTAATTACAGCAGGTTAAAAGATGTACTTTCTCGGATGCCACACATCCTACGAGTAATTCGAGTATAGGAGTAATAGTAATAGTAGTCATTTATTTTATGTAATAATTCTCGTAAACGTCTCATCATCTGAATAAGTCTTTTTAGGGTACATGGAACACATTACCATAGCCCGTACAAGGAATAAAGTACAGACGATCGATCTTCGATCTGATTTTTTTAAATATAAATCTCAGCCACTGACATCTGTCGATTTGTCTTCTTGCGGGAGTTCAGTTCCTGGCTGAGATGCTTACAGAACAGTGATGTACGATGAAAAATAGATACTTTCATGTAAATGCAAAATTGTTCTATAACATGCATTAAATATTAAAAAAGGACAGATCTTTTATTTTGCTTCACAATCTGTTTATCATTAAAGTTACGTCCTTAGTGCTTTGCAGTTTATACAAAAATGGGCATAGATGTTTTCAAATAAATGGCAATGGTCAAGATTGATATAAGGACCATAATGACCATTGAATTGGTCCCCCTAAGTCAAACCCTTTATACAAAATTAATCTAGATTCAATGTTCTAGTAAACACTAACAATATATGGCGCACCCAATGTTTCTCATCGTTAAGTAATATTCTAGTCCTAAAAACTCTCCCGCTTCACCTTAGCTGTATGTTGCATACTAACATGCATTTCTATGCATGAATATATTGTTTTTTAGGAAAACAATAATGTATATGAAATACAACAATATAGTTATTCCCCGCAGTCCATTCATAGGTTCTGTATATTACGGGTTTTAATATGCGCGATTAATTCAGACATCCATTGAAAAGCAAAATAAGCATAGAAAAAAACAGTTTGTAGAACTACAAAGCGCTCACTGCTACGGGGATCGATTTTACACATGTATAATATTTTTACATAATACAATTATGGGCACCATGCTTATGAAGTCTTTAAAACTATTTAATTTTAATATTGCTATCTTTTTACAATTAAAAGTAATCCTTTTATATTTAATATATCTTTGTTAATTTACCTTGTTGATAACATAACTTTACTTTACGATACTTTAGTTACATAACAATACTTCAATTTAAATTTTATATTACAAAAAGATTTAATCTGGGTTGTTGCTCTTACACCTGTTGTGGAGAAAAGGCATACTAAACTAGCTGCAACTTTCATACATATTAGGACAGGATGGAGAAGGTATGAAAATACCTTTGGTATTTATTACATATGTTTTTGCGAAAATCATTTTCATCAGTACTAAAGTAGAACAATACATATACAGGTATTGTTATATTACGTACTACTTAACGTATATACTGAACGTTCCAGATGCTCGTTGAATATCAAAGTTTTGACGCTCTTAACATTATTTCAGGCTAGAGGAATTTCCGTTATGCAGTATTAGGAAAGTATTTAATTGCTAAAACTTTTGCTGGACGCTTATCACTTCTTCCATGTCATAACAACGATATTTTGGTTTAAACTATTCTCCAACAATTCTGTAATATTGAAAATTAATTTCAAGGTACAAGATGAGTTAAAGGACTTAGGGAAAAGAATGTTTTACTTGAAGTAACAGGTATTTACTTTGTAATATTCAAAGTAAAATATTATTTCTTTGCTATTTCCTTTACTCAGGTACTTAGACTTAAAACACAATAATACATATAATAAAATAACTATAACATACAATTAATAATAATAAAGACAAAAAAATAACTTTAAATTATAACATATAAGAACAAATAGATGTGATTCTATCAAAATTAGAGTTCTATTATCAAATAAAATTATACCATCCAATTTATTATTAATTATTCAACTTCATATCAATAATCCATTATCAAATTTCCCATCAATATCAAATATAGCACTAATTTTTTATTGTATTGCTTTATAGTGTTAGTTTTGAAAGGGCATTTTTATATCAAGTCAATTCTTCCTTTGTACTTGCATTTTTAAAGCATTTTGTGATTCTTTTTAATGTCCCCTGACATTTTGCCGATATCCAAGGTAGAGAGTTGAAGCAACATCGGCGGCTATATCTGTCTACACACAAGGCGAGAACGATTCAAACATCAGAACCTGGAGGGCTTTACAAACATATTTGATAGCACAGGAAACCATCTCCAAAGAAAATGACTTTAATCTGTCTCTTTGTGGACTAAGTTGAATGTAATACCCTTCAATATAGGACTCCTGAGATTCTGCTCAAACCACCTGATTTCAATTATATAGAATGTGATAAGAGAATTTTTTTGTTTTAATAAAGGTGGTAGCCAGCAGATCAGTCAGCGGATGCACGGTGCTGGTGTGTACCGTTCCACCATCTTCCGCTTAAGAGTTGAATGAATTAAAAATGGTCAGCACGACGGTAACTTCTAAAATCGTAAAATATTTATATTTATACTACTGATTTTCCTTTTTCAGTGTTTTATATTAAACTTCCAGTCTTCTACCCGTTTAATAAAAGAGTGAAGGATGCAAGGCTATCCTTTAAAGTGAACAGGAAACACAATTTATTAACATATTAAATAGAGCAATGGCGTGCCAAATAAAAAATCTAACACATAATGTGTGTATAACCGGCTTTGTGCACAGTATTATATTAGGTCCCATTCCTATTACTCCGAACATAAACTCACAGCTAGCTTTAAGTAATTTGAACTTGATACATAGTGTATGGATAGTGGAACACAATAGTATATGTGGTCAAGTTTTCGGGTTTTAAGGTCGAGGTACGCTTGATTACAATGAACATGTTATAGGTTTAATGAACAAGCTTAAGGTGGAGTTTAATCAATTTATGAAATTCTGGAAAGCTGCAGAATTTGGGACAAGGCAGCTGATTACTATATAAGCGAGATAATGAACTATTTCAAGCTCAGAAGGAGCGGTAATGCGTAAGACAGGAAATGGTGGACAGAGAGGGCTATATTTGAGAGAGTTATATGAATTTTAGTATGATGAGAGGAATACTGTGTGACTCACGGTAATGACATCTTCACTTTCACTTGTCACTGTCAGCTCTGTTATGATCCACGTGACCGTCTCGATTTGGTTTTGAATAATTGTCCAATAAGGTAAGCAACACACAGTATTAAAATGAGGGATTTAAAACGAGGATGCTCTGTAACGACTTAACAAGCAAATACAATTGTAAGCAAACATAAACCACGTGAGTGTTAGTGGGAGAAAAGTCACATACTTCGATATAGAGATTAAATCTACTACACAACTCAGCACCAGAGAGACGTCCAAGTGACAAAGCCGATCGGATGACCGACTGGGGATGCTACCAGATACAATACAACCGATAATGGTCAGGAAACTTTCCCGCCAGAAACATAGCGTGATCTCCGACCAATCAGAGTCAAGATAATAGATCTTTTTGTGCATAGCCAGATAGTGCATCACTTTGGAGTTATATAAAAAAGTATATTTTGACATTATAGTGAAATCTATATTAGGAGCAATGTTATCTATTTTTGCATCTGGAATAACATATGTCTTGGTGATAACAATGTTACTGTAAGTTTCTGATTATCGGGAGAAGAGTTGGAAGAGAGTAACGTATGATTCGTTTGAAAATATTTGACACCTATTATTTTGAAGAGAAGATTGTTTAGTTCAAGTTTAAAGGGTTACACACTTTCCTAGTAAATTCTGTGTACTTGAAATTCTTTCAGCAGAAAATTATCCTGAGAGCTTCTATTTATATTTATCAATTTTCTTTTTCATTCATAACATCTTTTCAAGTAATAAAATAATGTAATATTGTATAATATAATACTATAATAAACATAATGTAAAAATAAACTATACAGATAGGCTAATTAATAAAAAAAATATTTCAATTGAGTAATAACAAGCAAATGAAAAAATTAACGCATATATGTAAAATATAAAGTCATCTCTGGAATTCGAATGGATGCTTGATAATAGTTTGATTACTTCATAATTATTTTCGACCTGTGCATAAATAACAGAAAGGGAGTTAATTAATTCAGTTGGAATTTGTTTCAATAAAGTTTCATGAATTTATCAACAGTTGACGTAAAACTAAACAATTTCTTTCGAATTATTTTATGTGAAATTGGGATTATTAGGATTACAAAGGGCCTTGACTGTTGGAAACTCTTCAGGGATGGCATTTAGTCTTATATAAAGATAGAATCATTAATTTATATGAGCGTTTATAAATAAATACTAGCTTACATTTAAAGTAATGTTGATTATTGAAATATTTTCTATCGCAATATAATTTGTAGTTCATTGTTCATTACAAAGGTACTTGATTAGTAAACATGTCTATAATCTATATACAACATACTGTCGGTATTATGATAACATCGACAGTATAGGAGACTTGAATTAAACGTAGGCCCTGTGTATCTTACTCAATATCTGCTTTTGACTTTATACTTCCTTATACTTTAAAATAAGTATAAAACTTCTGTTGTAATAGTTGGAAAATTTTTCATTGTTTACATGTTTAAGGAATCATTAACCGTGCATTATAAAACTTAAATCGGCATTATTTATTAATTAATTTTTATGATTATAGGTAACAATTTTTTTAATATCATTTATTAACTTTTATTATTCGGTAACAATTTTTATAAACATATAAGCTTATACGATATTAAGCTTTTAAAAAGTTCAACAACCCACCACCTAAAAGATTTATATGATAATAAATTTTTTTTCTTGGTTAGAGACTGCAAAAAGGTTATTGTGCCATATTTGAGTTTTTTTATTTGTTTGCTGGTTTCTGAAATAAAATTAACAACTAAAAACCACCTAGATGCACACAGATGGTAAACCAAGCATTTCTGATCAATGTTTATGTTTTATCAATTGCTTCTCTTAACACGAAGATCAAACTACCAAAATATTTCGGAAGAGTTCATAAAAAACTTTCAAACATTATAAATCATATTATTATACAATATAGTTGAGTTTAATTATATTCAAATTTTAAGAATGGAATATGTTTATGACTTCTTTATGAGACTTATGGATTCAAATTTAAAACGAACACAGCTGATTTTGAGGAGGTGCATTAATTTAATTTGATCCTGATACCATGCTCTTGTGCAGAGTAAAATACTTTAGAGCAAGTCTACCTTAATAGTTTATGTACTGTTACAGTTAGTGCATAGTACATTAGTTAGTGCATAATAATATTGAAGTAATACTTAAAGAGGGTTCTAATTTTATAATGTGTTTATTGAATAAAACTGTCTTTCACAAGTATTAATAATATCATAATTTCAGGTTAAGATAGTGAAGATGCCAGGTTTAATATACAGTTCCCCTGAGGTCGTGTTAAGAATGTTTAGATTTTAATATGAGTAGACGGTTAGCCTAAAATGTTGTTAGTGGGGAAACTTTAAAGAGTAATATTATTAGACTAACATCTGATATTGCTTAAAACATCTTGGCAATGCTGTTCATTTGTTTCCTGTCATTTCACTCTTTCATTAAGGAGAGGAGTTTCATGGATAATATTTATATACGATATCTCTTTTACTGTTCTTTGCTCATATCGTAGCAGGTTCACATTTTCTCAAGAAGAGGCCAGAGGAGATAAACAAAAGAGTTAGCAGAGTATAGAAATTTACACGGTGGATCTTCGTGTCGCAGTGTACGTGACCCAATACTGTTCCGCTCGTGTCCTGTCATTTCATTCATCCTTTAAGAAGAGGGGTTTCATGCGTATTATCTTTTTTACCGCTCTTTTCCCATTCATTTTCTGCTTCACGTTTCCTAAAAAGTCAGAGTAAGAGTATATATAAATTTTATTATTTCACAATTGCTTGTAATGTGTTCTTTTTAGAATCCCATATCAAGTTATAGGGATGTTTACAAAATCATCAAAAGCGTATACATTGTTTTCTAGGGACTACCATATTCAATTACTTTGTTTTTTTAAATATCGTTGCTTCTTCAACTATATATTGCCATACTTAGGTTTGGCAATAAAAAGTCATTGTACTATATTTTGTTACACGAGTAATGTTTTCAAATAGTACTAAGAGAGAATTATGACGTTGAATCCGGATCGCTGATGCAGTTTACTGACATGAATGACAACTAAAAGTGACGGTTCAGCATTATTCTGAGATTAGATCTACATCTGAGGAGGTAAGCGATCCTTTTCAGCGAAACCAGTATTTAAATAATCAAAATAATTCAAAAATCATAGTTACCGTGCAGTAGCTAAATTTACTTTGTCTAGATTCTAACTAAGCAGGAGGGTAGGTGCCATTCACTCGTGATATATTGCATTGGCATTACATAATTATATTAAAGCTTTGTAAGGAAGTGTTCAATAAACCTCAAAGAAAAACATTAAATTCAAACGTAGTAAGTTGTGTAATTTATGACTACATATCATATAACAAAAAAGTAGTAGAATTTAAAATCCAAGAAAATCCTACATACCAAAAAAGACAATTTTATAAAACATATTAGAAATGAAGGTAGAATACATACAAATATAATTTGATTTGTATTCCATCAGACTTTATATTACACTGAGCCATAGTAACTGTATATGTTTTAAAATATTGTGGGTAGGGTGGATCTTACCACATGCAGCACCTCCAGTTCTGGTGGTCGTATATATCGCTGCTTACTGGCGAAAATGCTAGGTGTTATTTTTATAAAAAAACCCCAGAAATTATGCGCACACACACCGAACACGAGGCCTGAGATTTCTAAAACCTAGAGAAAAAGTGAAAATGTTGTTATCAAATTTGTACTTTTGAGCTATATCCCGCCTTATGGTTTTGTAACAATTTAGTTACTTTTGGGGGATGGAAATTAATCAATTAAGCAACTCCGCTTACCACCTATATGTCTGATACCACAATAATTATTGCCTTGTTTGATTACGGTTCATAATGAGCTTACAGTATTTTGTTCAGTACTGAACAACTGCTCCGATTACACCGCAACTCCTATTTTGGGGAGTTTTAGCTTAACTAAATCAAGTTAAGAAAACAACTATTGTGTATAACTCATAGTTTTGTGAATGTGGACGATGAACAAAATTGCCATTGTGTTTGATGGCAATATATTACGTAAGCTACATACTCTAATACATAACAGCCAACTATACATTTGACCTCTAAATTTTACTTTACTTTTTAGTTTGTATTATTTTTTAAGTCATTTGGTTTGAACGTGAATAATTAAACATAAGCCCACATAAGATTCTAAGAAATAAAGTCTTCATAGAGACAGATTATGACTCCCTTTAACTTTAGACCATCCACCGTCCTAGTCCACCACTTCTCCTCAAGAGACGAGCCTTATACATTGTAATAGCTGTTCACCACTGCAATGAATCTTGAACTTCCTATCCCAAACAAATCGTATCAGTCCTCCCCAACACAACATCACAGTAACGACTGAGATGAGGTCTTGTACAAAACGTTCGACCTGCCCTACATTAAACTAGGTGACGAAATATACATGAAGC
This sequence comes from Homalodisca vitripennis, assembly GCF_021130785.1. NCBI lineage: Eukaryota > Metazoa > Arthropoda > Insecta > Hemiptera > Cicadellidae > Homalodisca > Homalodisca vitripennis. Next base: position 54,637 of record NW_025777953.1, read on the forward strand.
CCTCTATCCATTTATTTAGCTATGACTAAATATTGAAGTCCACTTTATGGTAATATTGACTGGGAAATGTATAAACGTATCCAAAGTCGAATATGGAAGCTGTGTCTGCATTGATCTTGGTAATTTCAATGTGGTTATGAAGATATCGTCAGCATAAGCTTACGAAATTGTCTAGCTGGCTCTCAACCTCAAAAGCGATAGCTCAGTGAGCGGACATAAAAAATTACTTTAAAAGATAAAAAAACAGATGACGTATTACTCTATTTTATACATTGGGCAGATGATAAGTCTTACCAGTTACCGCGAACTCTTTTGGTTTAAATATTATCGTGGTATATTGTTAACAACTAAATTTGCACAAGTTTTAATTCATTTCAAATTCTCTTAATACCAAATGGACCAAGATGACTACTTATGAAGATCGTAAGCCTAACACTTGAAATCACATAAATAATTGCTGCAGGAAGTCCGTTTACTCTGAATATTGTAAATTCTAAATTGAAGTATGAGTAAAATTTATTGTATTAATCAATTTAATTTATTTTGATGCTGACTTTAAAAAAGTTTTAGATTTATACTTGCAATAAACCTGCTCATTAACTGGAATATAGGTTTTAACACTTTAAATCCTTATAACTATACAGCATAATAATACAGCATTACATAATATAAATGTGATAAGGATTAACTAAAATTTTACTCCGCAACAATCATACATGTAAAGAAAATTATATCTTTACTAATGAGGAAAAATACATTTCTGTTTCATAGGTATATTCAATGCGATCGTGAAAAAAACACAATACAATAAAGTGTCACCGATATGGTATGTTACTGTAGAAGTGATCTCAAATTTACCAATTCCAATGAGATACAATTGTCGCTTCTGTTACAGATTATACCAGAGTACCAATGTTTGAGTTAAGGAGATTCTGAGTTTGATTGGCGTGTTTTTCTTCCACAAGGATGATTTGTTACGTTAATTCTTTTGTGTGATTGTTGGATTCAGCATATTCGAAGTCGTTATATTAATAGATGAAATAACATTTATTTATTTAGATTTTTATATTTTGAATTTATATTATTGTATTAAAAATATAGTTATAAAATTTCCCGTTGAATAAAATATTTATTTTTTATCATATCAATAATGGAAACGAAAATAAGTTTTAACTAATATTGTTACTGTATTTTATTTCTTATAAGTAACTTTGTCTATTCATCTTTAAAGGAGATTTAAAAAATTTTCAAATGATCTCCACGTTCTAATGATTAGGAGATTAGACCATTTTATATATTTGTGGACGATAGCGTGGATAATATCTCCACTCTCCAAAACATTTATGGAGAACCAACTTTTCATGTTATTTTATTGGGTAAAAATTTCATACAGACAAACAACATAATATATTTCAATTCTATAACTGGCATCACCTTCATTTGGGGCTGCTTGTGGGTCAACATGAGGAACTCATTGCTTTGAATATTACTGCCTATGATTACACTGCTAATGTATAAGCTTTGTGATAAGCATTGTAAAAAGTTACTACAACCCCCGGTAACCATGAATAGTGTGTCATTGCTAAAAAAAAAACATAAAATTAAATATACATATTAAGCAAAATATGGAATAAAAGTGGTGAAAGATTTTATTTCAACAATATTAAATTTGGTAATCCAGCAGAATATTTTATTACAAGAAGGAAACTAAATCTTCTTTTTCCCATTTGAAAACATATCTGCTAATAACAGGGAATAAAAGGCTATGTATCAAAATTAATATAGTTTATACCCTTTATCCTAATTCTACTTATAATATTCGACTTTATATAAGTAAATTAATTCTTGAATGCATATTAGTTTACATATGAGGATCTGTCTTTCCTTGTCAATATTGAAATTCTCGAGAGATAACGTGGCTTATTGCAGACGAAATGACATATATCCGGTGCCAATGTTCTCCAACTTCCGCATCCGGTAGTCTAGATTGCTTCGAAAGCTTCCTTGACATGTTTTTGAATCAGATAGAATGGTGGTTTATTCAGAATTTACCTATAGATAAATAATGAAGACAAAATGAACTAGTACACACAATCTGTAAATATAGTATTCCCATTTAAGTTGAATGTTTTGTGTTTGGGAAATTCTAAAATAGTAATGCATTAATTATTTCGAGATACTACTCTAGTCCCATACCCGTTAGAGTATTGTTATACAGTTTAATGTTCTATACAAAACATGTAAATAAACACTCAAAAATTTTAAACAAACGTCATATTTTAGTGTTTCAAGCAAAACACTTGACAAGTTCAAAGAAAACCTTTCAAAAACTTATTTTGTTTTATTAAATGCAGTCACTTATTAATCCTTTGCAGCAATCCAACTTATTTATTTTTAAACTCTTAGCTTTAAACTATTAATTTTTATTCTACTTTTAACAACTTCACAATGGCACAGTTCATCTTGATAACTAAGGTTTTACTTTAACGTCAACGACTTCATCGGACTTAATGTACTGAGAGAAATGGAAATATCAACTGAAATAATTCAACATTATCACTTTGCTGTAACTTACAAGAGAATCCAGCCGTTAGTAGACAAAATTTGTTAATATGATCATGTGTCCTAAAAATTATTTCGTTGAATACGGAACAGAATGTTGCTTTCTAAGGCTTTCTACCTGACGAATTGTATTATCAAGTAACTGTTGGGGTTCTTATTGTGAAATTATTTATTTCCTTATTACGCCTTCAAGAGCCTTATACTAATTTGTTTCACTTTCAATTGTATATAACATAATGCTTTCAGTACTCTCAGGATGATGATGTATTAGTTTTGCCTGCGGGTGAAATAGATAAAGTCATAGAGTATTATAAGTTTAAAACTTTCATCAAATATTCCCTTTAACCGTAAAGTAACAAAAGAATAAGGACTCAGTCAAATAGAACATCTTGCAGTACTCAAGGTCGAATACCAGCGCTCACAGCCAGGTATTTATCTAGATTCATCTCAACCGGAATTTCCATAGATTTTCAAGCAATTGCTATAAAAACAAGTGATAATTCGTTAGAGGAGACTAAAACCATATACTTTTTTCGGATATCCAACATAATTTTTGTTTTTTATCAGTGACTTTATTAAATGGAATGTTGCAGTATTATGTAAAGTAGCGGTATGCGTGCAGGATGAGGATTTATACTTTACTTTTACGGACGTTTATTACTTCTTCTATCGCATTCTAGAAAGTTAATTTCTTTTTAAAATACTTTCTAGCAGTAGTATCAGTTGCTAAATCAATATCTTTTTTGCAAAATGGAAAATAATTTCAAGGTGTAAAAAGAGTCAAGAGACCTTGATAAAAGGGTGCAGTATTCATTTCAGTAAGGCTATAGTTTCATCATAAAACACCGCCTATTTATAATTTTGTTAAATTATTTTTATATAATAAAGTAAAATGAATGATATTGGTATTTATAATTTATTTCAATAAACAACAAAACTATTAAATAATGCAGACTTTAAATGATAATTAGTAGAGCATTAATTTAGTATAATTTATTACATTTTCAAGTTGCATAATCTAAATATTTCAAATTATACGATTAAACATTAAGTCATTATTTTATTTTATTTAACATCGAAGTAAATCCGCCAACTTATTTACCGTTAAATTATTTTCCAAATAAGTAACAAGACACGAATATACACTGTAATTCTTTAAATTAATATTTTTAAGTAGTTATTCAAGGATTTTTTTTTATTTTTGGGATGTAATGTGTAATCACTACTGTTTAAAGCAATATATATTTGTTAATTCTTTCAATGTTTTGTTTTCATGTATTTCTTTTGATATATTCTGTCTGATATATTTTGATATATCTTCTCAAATGCCCTAGGTGATAACTTGAATTTTTTGCTAATGTCTATAATAATTCATTAAATAGTTTTGAAATTTCAATAGTTGCTATGGAAACATTTAAAGCTAACATGTGGACCACTGAATCTTCTAATTTTACAAAATACAATATTAATTCCTTTCCTCAAATGATTACGGAGCCTCTTTTACCCATATACTTGAACTCACCGTCTGTACTTCAAGAATTAGACTTGCAGCTTGTTCTGTTCTCATTTTGACACTACCGACGTCTCTTTATCTGCGTGATCTATTCTTTTTCTCTTTAAAATAACATATCCTCGTTCATTCTTTCATATATTGTTTCTATGAATTTGTTTCGATAAATGTTTTAACATCGTTCAAGAAGAATATGCTCGGTTCGTGCCATCATAATCTGTTCTTGCGTAAGTAAAACTTTTTATTTGTTTCAATTTTATTCCGACAACTTCATTCTATTGCTATCTTGGTTTAAATAGTAAACAAGTTCAGTTTCCATATGATAATACTGGCGATGCCATAAGTTTGTTTCTCTTTATGCCGTGTTTTTTGTAAGTTGCCACATATCTCTTGGTGATTACTGAGTTTATTATCTAATTCTATTAATTTAGTTAAGTACATCTTATTCATAAATTTGATCATTATATTCTAAAAAGAGTGTGATACATGTTTTGTGGGCACTTTGCTTATAGTAACTTTCAACTATAATTTTAAATAAGGTTGAAGAAAAGCTGGACCTCTGCCTTACTCCTCTGTTGACTACTATGTGCTCTGTTTTTTTTCGGTATATTCCTCTATTTACTTCAATTAGATGACAGGGATATCTTTTATTACCATAATTTGCATAGTAAACCTTTAGTCATCTGAGCGTAGGATTGGTTTAGTCAATACTCGGGATGCGAGGTAGGTACTTGGACAATATCTGATACAATCAATAGTACATTAATTAAGACTATTCAATTGACTCGAAGTATAAAAATAATCGGAAATGGATATTAATAATAAATTACGTTCGTTCTTACCGACACACCACCGTTTTGAAGCCTGTCTTATACGCTTGACTCCCCACGGAGATTAATCACGGAACTCGGAGATTAAGTGGATTAATCACTACGGACCATGCAAACCCTGCAACTATGATTGTCATGATATTCAAATGATGAAATTCTCTTATCACATTAATTTATAATATCCAAATTAAATTTGTAAACATTCAAGGAGAAATAAGAATTTCAGGAAAATAATTATTTTCAGGCTGCCCATCAATATTAAATATTGCACTATGATAGTCATGGTAGTACGTATTGTGTTGTTTTTCAAATATAACTTCTCTACAACCGCTTAGTACTTATCTTTAAAAAACTTTACAGTGGTACTCTCCTGTGTCCCCTGAAATTTTGATGACTTACAAGGCAGAGAGTAGAAGCAAAGTGGCGAGTATGTCTGTCTGCACAGAAGACGAGAACAATCCAAACATGGGAACCTGGAGGGCTTTGTAAACATAGGTGATAGCACAGTAAACCGTCGCCAAACTTAGAGACTCTTTATCTGACTGCGTATAATGAAGTTTAGACTGACATTTAAGAGGTAAATTTATTACTTGACATGGATAATTAGAGGTATGGCTGATAATATTGAGTAATCAAAACATTTGTGATGTTTCAGTTTGTATTTACTTATTGGACCAAATTGTAACTAATAACTTACATTATACCAGATATTTTATGGTGTATTAATTTATGTATTTTAAATTTAATACTAATGCATCTTGTATAATTTATTCTAAAACTAGATAAGATTTAATAAAGTAATATTGAACATTGATGTTATGGTTAATCGTGAAGGCAACGTGAAAATAAAACAATATATAAATTTGTAATGAAACTAAATATATTTTCAACATGTGATTTTTATTCATATAGTAATATGAAAAAGAGTAGAAATTCAATTTTAAAACTCGTGACAAGATTTGATTTCAAGGCGCTATTACCTTCCCTAGCTCACTGGAACTTTATTATTTTAATACTGCTATGAAACCTAATTTATAGAGCAAAATGGGAATGCATCATGGGCTAAGATATCTCGAAAAATATTTCATATATTAACCTAATAAAATTTCATATAATAAATCATGAGTGAAACATTTCTGCATATTTAAAATTTTGTTCTATCATTATACATATCCAACACAGGAATTTACCCGAAGGTCATCATTTAGTAGCCTGAGTCATCCCGAGAATGAAATGAGCTATACATACATATAAAAGCTTACATGCAACTTCAGCGAAACCTAATACGTAACTTGGGGTCTATTTACCTTGTATTAGTAAGAAGATTCAATCTTAATATTGTGATCTTTAATTAACAGTCAGTTTACAATAATTTGGACTTTATGTACAATGTGTGGATAGGGAAAATCAGGTTGGCAAAGTATTTGGGTGTTTGGTTTTGAGAAATAATGTATTGCAATGAAATTGTAATAAGCACAAGCTGAATAAGTATTTGATACATTTTCAAGATTTACTTCTTGAAGACAAACTTTGGATTTTGAGCAAGGCAGCTCTGGGTAACATTCAAGCGTTGTTGTACATTTTCAATTAAGTATACAATAATTGGTATTGGTGACACAGTCTAGGATGTTAATAATAGCTAAGGACAATAAAATATTGATGCTTTAATGAATGTTTCAAACCTAACAGAATTTACATGTCTATAGAAAAGAAAAAACTGCATTCAACAAGTTTAATGAATTGCATACTCCTTTAATAAAATTTTTCTTTTGAAATTCTTCCGTTCTAACGTAGCTGTAAGAGTTATAAAACTTTTGTATAAGAATATTAAGTTCAGCTCCAGTTCACCTTCCACTTAGTGCAGCGTCTGAAGTCTAACGCTGTGACAGATTCGACAAATTTCCACTTCGACAATATTCCAGGAATCATTAAGTGCTGCACCAAGTGGAAGGTGACCTGGAGCTTAACTTAACATTGTTATTAAATAAACCCTTCCCACCATTGCTCTACGTTATGTATAGAAATCTTTTGTATAAAAGAGCATCTAAAATTTCAGTCATATCCCGTTCATAAAAACATTAAACTGTGAATCTTTTGAATGGAGTTCTATTTCATAGTTGAATAAGAGCATTTTTTAAATAAGCTGGAAGTTCGTAAACAGCATATTTTATAATTTATCCTACACTTGCAATGCCATCAACATAGATTATTAGGCAATATTAATTGTTACACATAAATAAGATTGCTTGCCTACCACAAGTTACGTTTAATTGAGTTCAATTGATAAATCAATGAATAGGAATATTAAAAGGATAATTATTAGAGACTATACTAGTTAAAATAAGAAAATACACCATGCATGTGTACAGCCCAAGGCATTAAACACTCCATGCATTGCTAAGCGAATACGAGCACCTACAATACTACTCTCTCAGTGTAAATACGTTTCGCAGCTGAGAGGCTTTTGCTGTTCTTTATTGTCTTTATTGTTCCGAGTATATTCCCCTGCGTGTAGGCTCTGTGAACTGTTTGCACTCATCTGTGGTTTGTGATATCTAAACATGGTCTATAAAAGAGATTTAACTTATTTTATATTTTACTAATTTACAACACAATTAAATAGGATATTGTCTACATCAAACACATTTCTTTTCATTTACTAAAACCATACAGTCCCCTACGACATTCTGGTGATTAAAAATACATTTTTGATAAAACAGTAAGCATTAAAATGTTTATGAGCTAATTGGTGAAGGTCCTGTGGCTATGAGGTATCATGGTCGGCACAAGTATTATAGCCCTCAAAGCAGGCCTCAAGGCGTTTCATACATATGATATAGTGCAGAATTTCCGTGAATGTCCTCACAGGAAATAGAATCAGGATGGAGTGCTGGGACGTGCTTTCACTTCCCATGTTACTTTGATGGATTTGGTGTCTCCATATTTCAACCTTGTTAGATAGAACTATCTCGAATCATCAGTTTTCCCCATTTCAGAGATTTGTTCTAGGGGAATTCCAGATATAAAAAAGCTAACAAATTTATAAAAATCCAAACTTTATTTATAGTTATTATTCATGTTAGTTATTAGCGAGGTTCTTGTATATACGCTCTGAATGTTGCATCACTTTCTGTAATGTGTTTGTTAGTTATTGTAAAATATTTATAATTTTTAGCGAAACGACCTATAAAAACGGGTTTAAAAATTGTTTTTGTTTCTCTTAATGGACTTTTGAAAAATATTTAACAGTTTTTATTGAAAAAAATCTGAAACCCCATTTCCCAAATATAATTTAGTCAGTAAAAGAAGTAATCCAAACAAAGTAGCAAGAGAGATTTGTTTCAATTTTGCTAATTGTTTCAATTTTCATCATTATATCTTTATAATGACAAAATAAAAAGATAAATTTTAAGTAAACATTAACGATTAACTATTTTGTAAAAAAATAAATCTGATAATTAAGACAAAAAATCATCTAAATCAATATTTATCACATACAAAAACCTAGTCTATATGAAAATACTTACTGGATTTTATTTCAGGTAAATAGTTTTCTGTTTTTTAAATATGTATCATTTTAGCCGTGCAAATACAGAGAATTTTACGTGTTGATTATTCTTGAGTGCCATTACTACAGGAATAAGAAATTTCATGTACTATTTCTGTTTGTTCACACTATTGAATTTATATCACCAGTGTCCCCCATATTTGTATTCCTCGCCCTTCCCAAGTTTTAATTTCATAACGGCAATATAACAAGATTCTTTTTTCCACAAGTATTGAAGATTTATTATGACTAAGATTTACTACAATACCCCGGAAATGAAAACAAATCGTAATACAGAACTTGTAACAGTATCACTTTGCGGCGAGTGCCGCTACAGATTTGAATTTGGCGCGCGTAATCCTTCTGTAGCCGCGAACGCGATAGCCAGCTGCGCCGACCTCTAGCCCTTAGCTCAAACAATAGGAGCCTCCTACCATCCAGAATTCTTCTGGACATGTTCTGGTAGGATGGTTCCTGCTAGGTTATCAGGCTGAGACCAGGGGTTGTGCACGAGAGTCGTTGTGCAGCGATCGGGTGGAGTGGACGGTAGAAGTGAGTGTACGTGGCCTGGGACTTGATATAATTACTGTTAGGGAACCTTTCGGAACTATATCCAAATTATGAGTTATTCTTTATCATCAAAGCTGGTTAGGTTTTGGATAGAGGGAATCTAGTGGCGGATCCACGGTTATTATTCCTCTGGAAGGTCCCCCCCTTCCGATCGCGACGACACGAGGTCGCAAATATTGGTAGCAGAGCGTGATTCGCCTCGGATTCTCAACACCATTCCTAACCAGCATTAATTTTAATTTCACGCATTCCGTCCATTTTTTTAGTTTTCGTATAACAGTGGTAATTTTTCAAACTATGGCGTAAATCACCACAGGGCAGCGACCGACGCCACGAGGGAAGCAGCGACCTTCACCAACCGATTAGATAACTAAATTAGTTTTAGTCATTTAAATTAAGCTCAATTTATAAACTTCTCTTACTTACGTTGAATTAAACATTGTTTTGTCCTTAATTTAAAATTTTTTCATCAATATTAGCTCAATCTTAATCATTTAAATTTTTTTTCCCTTTTGTAAAGTACTTAGCATTTATTAATTTAACTACAAACAGTAAAGTCTCCTTTAAGCTTTAACTAAGCAGAGTTACGATTTGTTTAAAAGTTGAACAATTTTCTTTGATACTAGTAACCTGAAGTACACTTTGTTTTAGACTGTAACACTATTTTTGTTCACTAATTATAGGTGTTATGCAGTATTTTTCTTTGTTAACTTTTATTTACATAACTGTCCATTTATTTCTTACAGCCACATTCCTTTTTTTAAGTTTTTCATAAGGATTAATTCATTTAAAAATTATTTTCACGGAGTTCGTAATTTCCGTCTGTCTGTCTGTTTCAAACAAGAATATCTCGTTTCGTTTCAAGACAGTTTCAAAATTTAAATTTGTCAATTTTCCTCGTAATTATACTTATAGTTCTAAGCTCGCAATTTATTGTTATAATTATTTTACTTCATATTTTTATCCGAATTAGATTTCCTTATTTTTGGAACTGCAGTAATATTTTTCGACACAAGACTAGTCAGTTTGCCGTGCAAGCACGTAGTTGCGTAAGCAGAGTTACTCAGGTCCGGTTTTTGTATCACTCCGTAGATTACGAAGTCTAATTATGTTACTCTACAATATAGATTTTACTACTACAGTTAAGCACGAATATTTTATAATTTTCGGTCAATGTTTTAAGGTACTACGTAAGTTATCTTTGTAAGTCAACGGTAATTTGTTTTCGTTTTCACTTAAATAAATTGTAAACTGAATGATTTATTTAAATTATTTTACGACTTAGCCTTATATACGCTTAGATATTGGTTATATTTGTTAGTGTTAAACACATAATAATGACTGGTGCCTTTTGTTTAATGTAAATTGCAGCTTGTGACGATCATTTGTAACTAACCTTGAGTTACGCATACAGGTAAGGTAGTTGGTGACTTTGTTATTTTTGTTATAGCCAATATTTTACTTTCGGTAGAATCTTAATCTTTGTGTTCTAAATATCACTTCGCTTGGAAATATTTTTATGTGGGATAGGAGCATTTGTTTCAGGTACTTAAACTGTTGTTACAATAATTAATTATAAGTCTAACTATGCAATTTGAATATAATAACTTTTTATTTATTCAAAAGAGATATACAAGCTAATTTAAAGAGTAAATATTATAAAAATTAAACTACTTAAACTTTTTTAACTTCAATATAAAACTAATTTATTAATATATTAAAGTAACTACCTGATTTTTTCCACCCAGTAGGTGTTGGTTTGCTGTATTTTCCTCAAAGCTAGGTCAGCCCAATTTGTTTGAAATAATTGTTTTATTACTGTAATTGTTTTCAGACTCCCCCAGTCTAATAATTACAAAAGTAAACATATTTTGGTACCAGTTTGCTTTGTTTAGCTTATTGTGTTCCTATTTTCTCTCTTTAAATATGTATAAACCAGACAATATTCCCAAAACTGTAGCGTGGATTAAAGAGTTAAAATCAACTCAGGCCCGTGATCAATGCTCTATATTGGGCATCACACCAGCAGGTACACTTGAGGGAATGAGAGTTCAGCTTCGTGCTTATGTTAAAGAAAAATATAAATTAGGTGAAATCGACTCAGACGAAAATGTTAATGAATCCAAACTAGAAACTACAGCAGCCTCGACTGATGTTACACCAACAGTGACACAACATTCTGAGGTACAGTCCAACTTAACATACACACCTTCACAAACAATAATAGATCCGAATATACAAAATTTAATAGTTGCTATGCAACAACTTACACAAACAACAGCTGAACGCACTACAGAAGTAGTGTCTTCACAGATTGCCGAGTTATTCTCAAGCCATAATAGAGATAGTGATGCGACATTTCCTTATGTTGTTCGCGAAATGATTAGAGCCCTGCCTATGACTTCAGGTTCGTCCCTCCCAGACCTCGTACAATTTGTAATTAAAGCTACAGAAATATTCAACTTGAACCTTGTAAGTGACAAACTATTTATTACGAATACTATTCCGCGGACTGAGGGTAGACTTCGTGGTATATGGTTAAATGCTATCACGTCTAATCTTAGTTGGCTCTCACTGGTCCAGACAATACGTACTTCACTCTTAACTGATAGAACACTGAGGGAAGCTCAGAATCAGTTTTTGTACCGCCAGCAAACTAACTCAGAGTCCTTAGCTGACTATGTACACAACATTAGTGCAATGTTTACATTTTTAAACCCTACAGTAGATAATGCAGTTGTCTTTACTACGATTATGGCAGGTCTCAATCCCTCCACTAGAGCCTGCTTATCAGGACTTTTAACACCACACTGCATTAATGATCTTTTAAAATTGGCCCCCACAGTAGATGACTTACGTCTTACATATTAAGACACTCCACAAACAACCAACGTACCCCCACCTACATCCCTTTATAGTTCCATACCATATAATCAAAGTTTTCAACAGAACAACAGATTGTTTTACAACCGAAGCAGTGGCCACTCTAACCATACTAACGGTCAACACCACTACCAAAATCACCGGTCACGTAACTTTAATCAATATAAACCTCAAAATAGTCGTAATGGCGGTCATTCACACTTGGAATCAGGAAATAACCATTCAGGCCAATATAGTACACCAAAAAACGACACAAGTCAGCGTAACTACCAAAACGGTCAGCAGAATAGGCAATCTAATTATTCTGGTCAGTCCAATTCCAGGCCGAAACATTTAAACTTCCCAGGGAGGCATTTTTAGACAGGGAAATTGTCTCCCCTAAACCGAAGGTGAATCGCCCTGTCCGCTCTATGGCACCTTCTTTACCCAAAGTAGATCCCCTTACTATCTGGCTATCCATAAAAGAAATCAAACTTGAAGCACTAATTGATACAGGCTCCACATACTCAATAATATCTGGGTCAGTCTTTAAGGATCTTCAGAAAGGTAAAGGGTTTTACGTCAACTCACTTAACACCAGAACTCAAGCCATGACAGCAAATGGTAGTTACATGAATTTCCAAAAACAGATTAAATTGCATTTTAAAATTTTACACCTTTCCTGGACTTTTCCTTTCTTTGTATCAGATGGCCTACCGGTGGCAGTTGTTTTGGGTTTGGACTTTGTAGATCACAGTTAAATGGTGATCAATGCGGCTCAGCGTAAAATAACTTTTTCCTTTGACACAACCTTAATTATTAATCAATTCCAGGATCAGTCAGCTCAACCTAACATAGAACCAACTCATACAGCACCAACATTAGGAGAAAACTTGAACACAAAACAAAAACACATTTTAAAAAACCTACTGCAGCAGTACCCGGATACCATAACACCATGCCTTGGCAAAACCAACTTAATATCTTATACCATCCGCATAACAACTAATAAGATTGTCCGCTCAAAACCTTTTCATTATGCTCCTCCCAAACTGAGAGAGCTAAACAGCCATATTAAAGACCTGTTGAGTAAGGGTATTATTCGTCATAGTGACTCTCCATATTCAAGTCCGGCGTTTTTAGTCCCGAAAAAGAATGGTAAAAGTCGCATGGTGGTAGACTACCGTCTCATAAATAAGATGGTTGAGCTGGAGAACACTCCCATGCCAACCATGGAGTCAGCTTTCCAGTATTTAGGGAAGGCTTCTCATTTTTCCCACCTGGACCTTGTAAGTGCCTATAATCAAATTCCTCTTGACGAGAATTCCAAAAAATACACGGCTTTTGTCACAAGCACAGGTTGTTACGAGTACAACTATCTGCCCTTCGGCTTAGCATCCGGTGGCATGGTTTTGGCAAATCTACTTAACAAAGTCTTTGGAGATATAAAATTCAAATTCCTTTTTGCTTATTTTGATGACCTAGTTGTCTTCAGTAACAGTTTCAACGAGCATGTGCAGCATCTTAAAATCGTTTTAGACAGGCTTAGAGATGCTGGTTTGACTGTTAGTCCGGAAAAAATGGTTGTGGCATCTCCTAGAATCGAATTCCTGGGTCACATATTTCATAATGGTAAAATCAGTCTAAATCCTGACAGAAGTAAACCTATCGACTCCTACCCAACACCAAAGAATTTAAAACAACTTTCTAGGTTTCTGGGAATGTGCTCATATTACTCGAGATTCATTAAAAGCTTTTCTCAGATTTCGGAACCTTTAAATTCTTTAAAAAGGAAGGGCGTTCCATACATATGGGGACCTTCTCAGGAGGAGGCATTCAAAACACTTAAAGCAATTTTAGTATCTTCACCTGTTTTGAGGCTACCCGACTTCGAAAAACCCTTCACGTTGCAGACCGATGCCTCTGGCACGGCTGTGGGTGCGATCTTGTCCCAGGAAACTTTGGATGGCAGCCTAGCACCTGTTGCTTACGCTAGTCGTGCCCTGAACCTCCATGAAAAGAACTACTCAACCTTTGAACTGGAGGCTCTCGCTGTTGTGTTTGCCTTGGAAAAGTTCAGAACTTACTTAGAGCATAGAGAATTTTCTCTTTTTGTGGATAATAGTGCTCTTTCCTGGTTGCTGAACCACCCCAGGCAAATTGGGAAAATAGCACGATGGATTGCCTTAATAAACACTTTTAAATTTCAAGTTAGTCACATTAAGGGCAAAGAGAACGTTGTTGCAGACTGCCTCTCTCGTTTGTACGAGGAAGACCCCACAACTCCCCAACAACATGACACAAGTTCAACACCTTCGACAAGCAAACCCCAAAATCCTACCTCAAAATGTTTAATTCTTTTCTCTCTTCCAGAAGCCTTCCAAGACATAAGAGAACATCAAGCCCTAGACCCAGAATTAAAAAATATAATTAAGTCAGTTAAGTCTGGACAAAACCCTCCTAACTATGAAATAATTGATAATGTCTTAGTTTTATAAAACCCCTTCCCAGAGCAGACCGCGTGTTGTTGTTCCCAAAAAACTACACCACATGCTATTTGCCATGTATCACACGTCCCCAGTTGGAGCACATTTGGGAATCTCCAAAACACTAAATCGGTTAAAAAGAACATTTTACAGTTCTGATCTTACTACAACAATAACTAACATGGTTAAATCATGCTTGCAGTGCCAGCGCTGTAAGCAAGCCCCAAACACAAAATATGGTTATCTATCGTCTGATCTAGCACAAAGACCTTTTGAAAAGATCATGATTGACTATGTTGGTCCTCTCCCCAGAACTAAACGTGGTCACCAGTGGCTACTAACCATTGTAGACGCATTTAGCAAATTTTCAGTCATGATCCCAACTAAGAATTCAACAGCTCTAACTACAGTAAATGCCCTTAAACAAGGCCTATTTTCCTACTTTGGGTTTCCCCAGTCTATTGTCTCCGATTCTGGCAGTTGTTTCAAATCTCATCAGTTCAAAAACATGTGCGATGAGCTTGGGATTAAACACATTAGGACTTCTCCTTATTACCCGAAAAGTTCGCACGCTGAACGTGTGAACAAAAATATCGGAGTTGCCTTGCGAATTTTCCACCACAAAGACAATAAGTGGGATGAAAACCTACATTATTTTCAAACCGCCTTTAATTCTTCTAAACACGAGAGCACTGGCACATCACCCTCTGAAATATTTTTGGGATACAATATCCGCACTCCTTTGGAAAATAAATGGAATCTTGACCAACTTCTAGAACCTAATTCTGAACCAAGAAACATGGAACAGAGATGGAGTAAAGCTCTAGACAATCTGATCCGTGCTAAGGATAAAGTATCCAAACAGTATAATAAAGGTCGAGCACAGGTTCCCTTTAGAGTGGGTGATACAGTAATGTATCGACTATTTAATCTGAGTAATGCACCCAAACACATCTCAGCCAAGTTGCAGCCTATGTGGTCTAAACCTTTGGAAATTGAGACCTTTACTTCCCCTGTAACAGTTGCCTTGCGTGACCCAAAAACCAAGAAATTTGTGAGGTCAGCACATGTATCCCATATTAAAAAGTGCATTCTCCCAACTCCACGACAATGATCTGCCACTAGATATTTCCTCTATTCCGAAAAAGCCATTGTGATATTAGGTTTAATTTGAGTTTATTTTCATTCTTCTTTCATATTACACCTTACAAATAACATTTCCTTTTCTTTTTCTACTCTTCATTGGGACCCTGCATTGGTGGCTGTGCCTGACACTGAGGTGGATTTGGCTAAGGAGTTCACCTGCGCGTGCTCTCCTCTTGCTACCTGGTGTTGGGTTTGGCAATTCTGGTGTTTGGTCCAAACTGTCTACTATACACTTACTCGGGGATGGGTGGTTATGAGATCTGCCGTTTAGATTTTTTTGTTTGAAATATTTACAGCTTCCATGAATTAGCATTTATTTATATATTTTTTTCTGTAATCAATATTGGGAGCAGCGACAGTCTCATTGCCTCCTATGCGCAACCCCAAACACACTTCATTAACACATTTTTAACTATCTCTATCCTATTCATTTATTTTTTTTGTTAAGTTATAACTTAAGGCAATTAGGGATAGAGAATAATTTGTATTGATAAATGCTTTAGAACCGACATTACTTAACATTTCCCTTATAGTCGACTATGCAACAAAGTATTCTCCTATATACAACTAGGCTAAAGCTATAGCGAAGCACTTACGCCAGTTAGTCAAACTTTATTTATTGCTATAAATGTTTATCTCTGTGTAATTTAGTGTTCGTGTATGGTTTTTCGTTGATAAATATTACTTTGTCTTTTCGAGCATGCGTGTTACGACCTTATAATGGTCAGTTATATGTATATTTATTTGTATGTGTTAGTTATATAGAGTGGTTATCCTCTCCACAAATTAATGGTTATTACCAATCCTATCCTGGCCTACTAACTTATCATAACTCTGAGCCAACAGTTTTTTTTTCTCTTGAGTTATTGTTTGTTGGCCCATCTCTTCTCGATCTGAACACTCCATTTAGGGAATACTACTCGCCTTATGTCACCAAACAATCTTGAGAAACTAATAGGGTAGATAAGTTTAAAGAACTTGTTAGCAGACCAATTCTCCTCTTTCCTTGCCTCTTACGACTGTAGTCTCTAGGAGACCTCATCATTTAGATTTGGATTTACTTCTCCAATGGCCATATCATCTTTTCACCACCTTTCCTGTATTTCAAATATTGAAAGAATATGAACAAAACAATTAATTGTATATGTTCTTCCAGAGAGGTCATGGGGACCTTTCACTCCCTCTCATTCTGCGTCCGGTAGATTGGCTTGTTGGTAGCAGGCTTGTCTCCCGCTGCGGGAGGGGGGGAGGGAAGTAAGGGGAACAGGACTAGGACAATGGCCAGCTACGATGGAACAAATATTCTAATGAGTTACACAAGAATAAAATATCCTTAACTTCTCCTTCCCTACTTGGCCTATTTTGGAGGGAAATCTGATTCTGATGATGGGGCTGAATGAAGGTCGTGATTCTCAGCCAAACACGGTCTCCAGAATCCTGATTCCTTTGACCTAGATTATCTTCTATAATTTAATAAAACTTTTTAAAGCAGACAAACCTTAACTTTGGAAGAGTTAGAAGTATATAGCAGGTATGTGACATATTGGTGATAGATAGATCTTAGTTGCTTTCCACTTATGGGTTGAATTTGTCTGTGGTTGAGGATTGGAGCTGTTCAGCGAGAATGGGCGCGGTTTCTGCACCGCCTTTCTGCATGGTAGGGTTTCTTGAAATCTTTAGTAAGCTCTGCGTTCTAGTTTAAGATTTTTGGCTCAATTTAACTATAACTGGTTCACTTCCAGATAACTTTCCTCTCACCCATTCTACCACTCTTAATAACTAAGCCTTCGAACTCCTCGGAGAAGGAGGGGAGGATGCGGCGAGTGCCGCTACAGATTTGAATTTGGCGCGCGTAATCCTTCTGTAGCCGCGAACGCGATAGCCAGCTGCGCCGACCTCTAGCCTTTAGCTCAAACAATAGGAGCCTCCTACCATCCAGAATTCTTCTGGACATGTTCTGGTAGGATGGTTCCTGCTAGGTTATCAGGCTGAGACCGGAGGTTGTGCACGAGAGTCGTTGTGCAGCGATCGGGTGGAGTGGACGGTAGAAGTGAGTGTACGTGGCCTGGGACTTGATATAATTATTGTTAGGGAACCTTTCGGAACTATATCCAAATTATGAGTTATTCTTTATCATCAAAGCTGGTTAGGTTTTGGATAGAGGGAATCTAGTGGCGGATCCACGGTTATTATTCCTCTGGAAGGTCCCCCCCTTCCGATCGCGACGACACGAGGTCGCAACTTAAATATCTTACGGTTTGATTCTGTTAATGTCCCTAGAGAGTTATCACTCAATCCGTCTGGTCTTCTTCTTGGTTAGACACTTTGTAACAGTACAACTTTGCTTGTAATAGTTTCGTTTTATATCCAATTTTATCTTTTCAGGTTTTTAGTTCAATTTTTGTTTGATGACACTGCAGGAACTGCATGTGTAAGAATTGCATTTCTCCTTGTAATCAATCATAGAAGGTCTTGCTTACCGGGAATTTATTCACATATAATTCTATTCACAAGAAAATATACTCCTGCAAATGGAAAGCTACTTGGGATATTTTAAATATGACCTACTTGATGAGTGCTCAGTTGTAGGCGGATATCCCCATATGATTTCTTCATATTCAAAACAGGTTGAGAATAAAAAGTTTAATAAATCAACTACACCATAGAACATATATCTCAAAAAATTAAACATTATCACATAAAACATTATTATGATATATTACCAAATTATGAAAGACACACAAAAATATTTTGGTACAAATCAAATTTATCAATGACAAATGCACAGCTAGTTTTACAGTGTACAGAAAGTTCCTACATGGAGTGTGGCCACGTCATTAGGGCTACCTAGCTCAGTGACACGGTAGATTATCTGGAAACTAAAATTGAACAGGATGGCTTGAAATACACCCTATGGTGGGATGGATTTTAAAAAGTCTACTACCTATTTTTTATTTTATCCACTCGTATTTAAATGTATGTGTTCATTTAAATATAATTAGTTTGAATGGGAATGTTTTAATTTTTGTAAATAATTACCTTTCATTATTTTTTATAGTTAGAAATAAAATACGAAACTTCTGCAGAAGGTTACTTAACAATTAATATGTCTGTCACATAAGACTATGGACTATTACAAATAACACGATGCACTGTTGGGAGCTGTACTGAAGCTTCAATAAAGCTTGGACATTCCAATAATTTATATTAGGAAAGATAATCCACGAAATCATCTTAGGAATTAAAGCGTTTTGTTGAAACTTGTTTATTAATATAAAATAAATCCCATTATTCTTTGTACTTAATTACCAAGAAACGAGTTTTCTCTTTTGATTAACAAATCCACCTCACTATCTGTATAGTTAAACTTAATTAGTAATTTACTAGAAAGCAAAGAGATTTTACACAAACGTGTATGATACTTTAAAGATTCACCAAGAAATTACTGTACTCGCTAAATACAAATATATTCTACACCGTGCATTGAATTTACAATTTTAATCATATATCCATGTAAAACAGCTTTTTGTGTTCGAACATGTATTCCTCAAAATACCTGATAATATTCGTAAAATTACATTTTATACGATTTGAATAGTTGATATTTCCTAAAATGTACCATTTAGTAACTAACTTGCCTCTATAGATCTCACTAATATAACTTTGCGAGATTTAAATTTGCATTATTTGTTACAAATTAAGGTTTAATAGATTTGTCTATGTCCTAACATTTCAGCGACATAAAATGAAGAGACCTGAGACAATATCAGTGACTATGTCTAGACAAGAGCAATCCAAACAGCAGACACCAGGAGGGTTTAGTAAACATAGAAGTTAGTTCAGTAAACCACCACCAATGTCGTTCAAGTCGCCTTTACGACCCTTTGCGACTTTGCGTAGACATTTTCAATGGTTGACACTGATGTGACCACGACATTATTTGATGTTACATATGAGACCTGCTTCTGGTGATGTTATATAGTTACTAACGGCAAATTAATTATTGTATTTTGTTCAGGCTTGAAAAATGAGATTCATGTAAATTACATTAAAAGTGTAATCACTACAGGGTGTTAAACTGCCATAATTTTACTCTCCTTGATGTAATCAAGCGTAGGCATATCTGGGGTGGTATTTTCAAACTTTGACGGCAAAGTTAGGCATTAAGTAAAGTGATTATGAACCCTCTGTCTACCCTCCTGTCAACATTGGCTACTAAGTTAGGAACATATGAATTCATGTCAGGTAATAAGTTAATTCAGAATCTATTTAATTTGATTGGTTAAATTTTATGCTGTTTACATCAAAACTCATTGTTTGGATCGTATTTTTTAAAGTAAATCTTAAAATGATAAACTCAAGAAAATAAATTCTAACAATTTTTATATTTAAAAAATGTTAGAATTATTTCTTATTGTATTAGACAACAGTGGTAAACATTGATGGTTATCGAAATCTTACAACAAATATTTATAAAATATACTTGTTGTAACAATTTCCAACTAGAAATAAATAGTTATTATTTAAAGTAATTAACTTTTTTCTTTACTTTTAGAATAATTTGTATTAATTTAAAACTTACTTGTATGATTATAAGCTCAAAAAGCTAAAAAGAAATCAACGAAAAAAACTTAATATGTAACTATTTTTTATACTAAATCTTTTTATTATGATAATTTTTTCTAAATGTTTTTGTAAAGTAAAATACTATTGAATATCCCTTCATATCACAATGATTTGGTTTACACAACATGCTTCTTATATATTACTTACAATTGGCTTGATTTTTATGTTTACTACCATCTTAATTGTTAACTTCAGAAATATTCGTAACTTATTTACAACTTTAACATTTCTTCTCTTCTAAAGTTAATTCCCCCCCCCCCCACCATTTTATCATATAATTCCTGGCTGGATGTATTTATTTTTTATATGATTTGATTTTTTTCTATCTGTCGATAATGAAATGGGCTCTAGTCTTAGAATTTTTGAATTACACTCCATGCCTGTTATGCGGCACGTTGTGTATCGTACATCTACCTTGTGTTTGTGTGTGTGTGTTCCAAATCTTGTGTGTAGATAGAGAGAGAATCTGGATTTAGTGTTTAAATTTACCTTTAAGGATGTAATTTCAAGTTTGAAAGGATTATTCAGTTAAAAAGATCTCTAAATTGTTCATAGTCGAATAGTTTTCTTTCGTTATGCCTGTTTGGTTCTGATGTGGAAATTTTAAGCATCGGGGTTTTCAGTTAATCGTATAATTATGTTCAGAAACATTGATCAGTATTGGATGTCTGTTTTTATGTTTTTTAGATTAGGTATGTTTATGTTAATCGTGGTATTTTGATTTATTCTGGGAGGTACATGTGAAATTTTACAAATATGTCATACACGCAGTTACTTTTACAATTTGTATATGTAATATAAGTCTAATAAATCTTTACTAATACGTTAAACTAAACATGTTTGGAATTATTTATTCAATAAAGATTCTTTTTTTGTCCAGAGAATTAATACTTTTAGGTTATTGGATAAACAGAAATGGGATACATTATAGTGCTCAATAAATAACTACATATATTTACATTTACATGTAAACAGGTGGGTCATTATTTGAAATTGGCAAGTTTTAGGTGGGTTGTTGTTAGAAGTTGGCTCTTCATTAGTTTCCGATGGGTCTTGTTTTGAAGTTAGCCCTCCACGTGGTTTAGATGGGTCATTGCTTGAAGGACGCCTTTCCCTAGCTGAAGGTGAGTCATCTGTTCTTGGCCGTTCACTAGCTGTCGGTGGGTTGTTTTTTGATGATGTAGGAGGTGCTTGTCCATGACCTGAATCCTGAAATACAAAAACGTATAGTTACGTCAAACTATAACGTGAAATACTTGAAATAATCTGTTTAGTAAATCAGTGTATCACGCTATCAATTTATATCTCTTTGATGGAAAGTAACACGGTATGCTTTCTTATAGATAGGAGCTGCGTCTAAGGCGCACATAATATTTTTTACCACAGATTTAGAGCCTAATTGTCGGTCGTCACTGGAATAAGCTCTTGTACTTACGGAGGTAAATTTCACCCGCTCTCTACCTTTCTACGTAAGGCAGTCTAACTTAGCAACTAAACAGGCTTGAAATTCTTTATTATCGATCTTTTCCACCATTTAAACCTGGCGATATATTTCTTCTGCTCAATTATATCTTCCCCGGCTCATTTCAAGGTGGCCATGTTTATTGTGCATTGCCTTGAGCAATTTTTTCTGAATGCCATAGAACGCGATGTCAACTCACCCTTGTGTTACTACTTGTGGAAGAAGCCACTTGATAATTATATTTGCGTCCTTCATCTCTGCACTGAGATGCATATCATGTTGGTCAAAGACAGACAAAACAGCTATGCTCGGTCTCCATAATTCAGGCATGGAACAGAACGCCTGATGTAGACTAAGAACATAAGATGTAGCCTTGTCAACGTCATTGATTCCTCCAATTATAACAAATAGGTATTTATCGGTTAACTGTTCAATCTCCCTTTCTAAATTAGACACCACATCTTTCAATTTCCCATTGGAGATGGACGTCACCACGTACTTCATCATCTCTTAGTATATCTTCCAGAAAAAGTTTACTATAGTCCACGCACGTTGCAACCAACTGATATCATCACTTACGTCGTATTTTCCCTACCTTATAATACTAAAAAGTCATTGTCCAGAAGTCTTGCCTTGTAATTTTGTTTAGAAAAAAATTCCATAACGTAGAGATTTCTGGAGTTCCATGTCAATAACCTCGGAGGTTAACACAGCCTGATATATATACAGTGTCGAATTACTTAATAAACTGATTTTAAAAATTAATTTAAGATTCCCGCTTTTACTTATTTCCAAATATTTAAAACATAGTTATTTGACATACTTGGCCGGTTAGAGTTAAAAATCGAAGATAAACACCCTTGGGTCAAATTTTCAAACACAAAACAAAGTAATTACGCTAGTTAAATTATTATTTACAACAACTTCCTTAATAACAGTTTAGCTCTCTTCCCCTTTAGATACCCATCTGTTCAACAACAATAATCACTGGTATTAATATAATTGATGTCATACTCAATATATTCCAAAGTGCAATTTTCGTAAACGTTTTAAAAACAAAACTACAGTTAAGTAAAACCTTGGATTTGTACCAGAGCCAAGTTTTTACCTATAAAGGTATGGCACAAATTGACTGCAAAATTTTACGTAATATCCTAGTATACGTGCAAAGTACTTAGAATCACTCTTAAATTACATTAAAGTACTGTTAAGTTATTACCCGAGAATTTTCTTTTGTTATACAAGATAAAACTATAAATATGTTCTATGTTTGTATCAAGTAAATATTTTATTCAGATATGAAGCTACTTCAATTAAAATATTTCAGGTTCATGAATATAGTATTTTACAAACTAAAAAATTTCGTCAGAATACTAAAACAAATTAAATTAGAATATTACGTAGAATACGACGATAACAATCTAGGTGGCAGATACGGCCATCTTAATCTACACATTACTTTACAAAAATAAAAGATTCGTACACTATTCGTTGTAGCTTAGAGAGTGACCGACGCTTTATTTATGCTTCATTAATGGCAGATATAAGTCTCCCTTCAGTTAATGTTCGTGTTTAAAATTCGGGAGTAATTCAAAGAATAGAAATGTTACCTCGAGGGTAGCACTGAATTAGTTTAGTTAAATCAGTCAAACAATTGCAGTAATTATTTTTATGGTACTTGTATAGAACTTAGAAAATTGCACTACATTTGTAAACAATTTTTTATGTACAATTGAACGCATCTCCAGTTCAGTGCCGATTTTAAAATTACTTATGATCTGTCCTTATTCTTACAGAGGAACCCACACCTGACACCATTAATCCCACTTAAATAAGTAATTATAGCTTCTGATGGTTTACACTCAGGTAAATGAAAATTAATCACATGGCAATTGAATTTAAGTAGATAATTTGAATTTCGAATTTTTACTAACTTTGGAATCGGGAAATTGGTTTTTTAATTAACTTTATAAAATTAATGTCCCAAAAAGTTAAAAACAAACTAAATTTAGGGAACAATTTTAACGAAGATTTATTAGCTTTCTAGAGAAAGGACACGGACCGAAATGTTATCTAGGTATAATTATTTTCAACGCGAATGATGTCTAGCGGTTAATCAAAAGGGACTAGGGCCTATGTGAGAGGCTAGCTAACCCTAGAGTCAACAATTTGTAACAGCGCATGAGGCTAGCTGCACAGTTCCAGCTCCATAACTTTGTACCATTTATATTGTAATAACTTTCCATTCCAGTTTCTGGGCTCAAAACCTTAAATGACTTGTTTTTTCTACCAGCTTAGCTATTGATATTGATAAAATTTGTTTCTTATACACTGGAATTAAGTATTAAACAATTGCTATAATTATATTATTTTAGAATTCCTTTTAACTTTATAATTTAACGTCAGTAACGATTTTATGAACTGTGTGTTATGCAATATGACGTATTTGCCACTCTCAACCTACCATACGCAGCAAATAATAAATTTATGTAACAGGATAAAAAGCTTATACAGCTATAAGATGTAAAATATACATTTGAAATCTATGAAAGGTAGTAGGACGAACTGAATAATTAA
Organism: Homalodisca vitripennis; assembly: GCF_021130785.1. Taxonomy (NCBI): domain Eukaryota; kingdom Metazoa; phylum Arthropoda; class Insecta; order Hemiptera; family Cicadellidae; genus Homalodisca; species Homalodisca vitripennis. The sequence continues at coordinate 78,815 of NW_025777953.1, forward strand.
TTTTTGGAATAGGTTAAAAAGGGGCTTATACGGCTTTTAAGGTGCAAACTATATATATATATATATATATATATATATATATATATATATATATATATATATATATGTGTGTGTGTGTGTGTGTGTATGTATATATGTATATATATATATATATATATATATATATATATGTATATATGTTTGCAAACTAGGAAAGGTAGTAAAAGGTTGATTAACCTACATGTACCAGATATGCCTCTGTCACTAACCAAGATAACCTATGCCATTTTTAATCTTACGCAATACCTTATATACCATGCAAAAGCAAAAGTATTTCTAATCTGCGCTGTAGTATAAAGCGCATTAAAATACCCACCCTATTGTCCACTATTAAAACATAATATTTACTAGCTCTTATATTTCGAATTTAAAATTCTTAGGTTAAGCATACAAGCATGAATCTTAAAATTCCAAGATGTATTTGCCTATAAGAATTTATGTTATTTACATTATAAATTTCCTGTTACATTATGATGAAATTATATCACTAATTATAAGTCGTAGGTAACTCACCAAGGGGCGCAATAACAGCGTACTTCTCCGAGAATCGACAGCTTACTTTTCCAGGAATCGTCAGTGATGAAAGTGTAAAGCGTACTTGGCGTCTCGTGTTGGACCATGTGTATAAATAGACAGCCAGCCGGTCATGCGCCGAAACGTGTTTTAGTCAGTCGTCTGCAGAGGCTGCAGAGACCACGTCGCTCGGAGCTCCAACTAAGTACACTGTCCGAGGATAGGGAGTTCCCTAACATCAACTAAATTCCTACTAAAGGAGTAACGACAGCTGATTAAAAGAAACTAAAGACTTCACTTGTCGAATAAAGACGAAAACTAAATACAACAATGTCAAAATAATACATCTCACAAAATAAAAAAATATTTGTTATATAACATAATAAAATTCATGGATAAAAAAACTAAAATAAAATGTTGCTGAGTCAGATTGAAGCAACAAATCCAAACTATACTTCTCAAAAAACTAAAACGAAAAAAAAATTTAAAAGGAAAAAATAAAACTTAAACTCTTTAAACTAAATCAATCAAACGCATACACAACATGTAAAAAAACAAACATTAAAACTAAATCAAAACTGCTAATTTTCATTTTTACTTATCCCTCTACTGAACAATGGCATCTTTCGGACTTTCACTCGCTTCCATTAACTTCATTGTCTGGCGGTTTTCCTCGCATCCCCTTTCGGTGTTTTGGAAATTGGAGATTGTCCTGGAGCGTCGGCTTTCTCTTCCTGGGGAAAACTGTCTTCGGCTTTGGATGCTACCGTGAGAGGCACGTGAACCCATCTCTCTACTTCCGGATCCAGTATGACCTCCATAGATCTGCCCATGCTCCATCCAGGCAATAGGGAAAGGACGTCGTCGTCGTCGTCGTCTATCGGTGTTATCCTGGCCAGATCCAACAGGGGAGGCTATGGAGACGCTTCTCTGTCTACCTTCATACCTTCTGCTGACGTTCCCGTGGCTCCTTCCGGTATAGTTGCAGTCACCTTTTTCCTGCATGATATCGTGCCAGTCTGGTTTCTCTTCAGTGGCTGGAAGTCTAATCAACCTCTTAGTTGGGTTGGAGATTGTCCTGGAGAGTCGTCTTTCTCTTCCTGGGGAAAGGTCTCTTCTGCTTTGGGTGCTTCCGTGAGAGGCACGTGAACCCATCTCTATTCTTCCGGATCCGGTATGACTTCCATAGTTCTGCCCATTCTCCATCCAGGCGACAGCTAAAGGACGTAGCCGTCGTCGTCTATTGGTGATATCCTGGCCAGCTCCAACAGGGGAGGCTATGGAGACGCTTCTCCGTCCACCTCCATACCTTCTGCTGACGTCTCCGTGGCTCCTTCTGGTAGAGTTGCAGTCACCTTTTTCCTGCATTATATCTTGCCAGTCTGGTTTCTCTTCAGCGGCTGGAAGTCTAATCAACCTCTTAGTTGGGTTGGAGATTGTCCTGGAGAGTCGTCTTTTTCTTCCTGGGGAAAGGTGTCTTCTGCTTTTGTTGCTTCCGTGAGAGGCATGTGAACCCATCTCTCTTCTTCCGGATCCGGTATGACTTCCATAGTTCTGTCCATGCTCCATCCAGGCGACAGGTAAAGGACGTAGCCGTCGTCGTCTATCGGTGTTATCCTGGCCAGCTCCAACAGGGGTGGCTATGGAGACGCTTCTCCGTCCACCTCCATACCCACTGCTGACGTCCCCGTGGGTCCTACCGGTAGAGTTGCAGTCACCATTATCCTGCAGGATATCGTGCCAATCTGGCTTCTCTCCTGCGGCTGAAAGTCTAATCAACCTCCTAGTTGGGTTGGAGATTGTCCTGGAGATTCGTCTTTCTCTTCCTGGGGAAAGGTGTCTTCTGCTTTTGTTGCTTCCGTGAGAGGCATGTGAACCCATCTCTCTTCTTCCGGATCCGGTATGACTTCCATAGTTCTGTCCATGTTCCATCCAGGTGACAGGTAAAGGACGTAGCCGTCGTCGTCTATCGGTGTTATCCTGGCCAGCTCCAACAGGGGTGGCTATGGAGACGCTTCTCCGTCCACCTCCATACCCTCTGTTGACGTCCCCGTGGGTCCTTCCGGTAGAGTTGCAGTCACCTTTATCCTGCAGGATATCGTGCCAATCTGGCTTCTCTCCTGCGGCTGGAAGTCTAATCAACCTCTTAGTTGGGTTGGAGATTGTCCTGGAGAGTCGTCTTTCTCTTCCTGGGGAAAGGTGTCTTCTGCTTTGGGTGCTTCCGTGAGAGGCACGTGAACCCATCTCTCTTCTTCCGGATCCGGTATGACTTCCATAGTTCTGCCCATGCTCCATCCAGGCGACAGGTAAAGGACGTAGCCGTCGTCGACTTCTATCGGTGATATTCCGGCCAGATTTAACAGGGGAGGCTATGGAGACGCTTCTCCGTCTACCTTCGTACCTTCTGCTGACGTCCCGGTGGCTCCTTCCGGTAGAGTTGCAGTCACCTTTCTCCTGCATGATATCAAGCCAATCTGGCTTCTTTCCCGCGACTGGAAGTCTAATCAACCACTTAGTTGGGTCGGTTAGTTGCTCCAGTTCATTGACCAGCTCATCGAACTGCCATTCTGGTTCTTTCCCTGGGAATAACCACTTGGTGACTGCGTACTTCTGAAGCTCTGTTGTCTGCCGCCGGAACCCCTTATAATTTGGACAGAAGAGGGAAACCCCACAATCCATAAGTTTGTTTTGCGTAGGACATATCCGAGCACCGTATATGGAACCAGACTTGCCTTCCGTATTTATCCTTGCTTCTCCCTTCTTGAGATACTTGAGTCTGAATTCCATTCATGTGTCATGAAGTTGTAGGAATAAATTAGGTGCTTATAACTAAGGTTTTTACCATTTTAAACAGAAAACAGATATTACTAGATAAATTAACTAACGCGTAGTCTTAATTTTAGCAACAATTAAGAATGACGTTACTGCAAAATTATGGTAGCCATTGTGTTATACCAACCTAAGGATCTAGCTGGTTAATCCTAAATTGCGTGGAAACTAGCTTACATGAGGTCATGAGCGGAAGATTATGAATGTAGTAATTTAGGTTATCTGAGTAAACGGAATGTTGGTATGATTTTTTTATTCACGTTACTACGAAAGAATAACAATTACTATTAAACTTGTTACCCCCAAACTATTATACAGTAGCTAGTGTACGAGATTATAATTAAAACGGTTACAAAACTATTTGTATTAACCACGTACAGGGTTGGTTAAAAAAACTTATATATTTTAAGACAATATAGAAATCCAAGTGTCTAAGTACTATAGAAACAGAGAATGGCAAATTTATACCTTTTGAGGGTTACTGTGAATTAACACCACTGCAAAGAAGATACAAAACATGTTTATCACGGCCAATATCTGTAACAAAAAAATTAAATCTCGTTGTATACGTTCCCCAATAAACTATGAATATATCTATTTACAGAAAGTTCTAGATATAATAACATATTATAACACGTGCTGTATATAATCATTAAAATCTATCCTGGTACAATAACATGACATTAAATTCTAATATACTTATAACCATGTTAAAAAGTATTCACACCACATACTATAGTAAGAGTGGGACCACATTAATAGGCTAGAAGAGTTTTAAGTTTGAACTTTAACATGTAAGAAGTAATACATTTAGTGATGTCTGAAAAATTAATAATTTTTAGTTTCAGTATTCTATTTTTTTAACTCATTTTTTACTGTGGCACGTACCAATTAGTTCAAAAATATTAAACCAAATACAGAAACTACAATTCTGTACTAATATCCTGTATATATTCTAATGATAATGTATTTAGTTTAAATAAACGATTTTGAAACATTGAAATCTCCCTCAATATATGTGTTATTTTCGTTTATTATCACATGCTAAATTTAGTTTACTGTATAAAAAGACAATAATTGATTTTTTCTGGTATTTACAAAGTAATCATCGTTACTTAAAATTTTAAATATAAAAAATAAATCTAAAGAACTTCATTTAACATTGGAATCGTCATTTAAATAGGTCTCTAACTGCTAAAAAACTTATTTTAATGACAAATTATGTACTAACATGAGAAGACGCCATCACTGCCTGCTGTACGTTAATGTAGAATAATAATGAAATATACTGGTTTACTGATAATTATCTTACCAAAAAATTAACGATCCTTACAATCGTTAAGATAGTGTGCTATCGACTCATTGTTTGTGGTAAATTGGCGTAACCAAAGATACAGAAGATTTATAGTCGTGCCTATGCTTAGAATAAGAGGTGTTATAATTGGAGCGGTACAGCTGCCGATTGTTTTAGCTGATTATAAAAGTAACTGGAGCGGATTTACGACTGGTTATTTTTCAAACACACAGCCTGTTAGTTCTAACAATTACAGTATTATTACACTGAATAATTTATAGCACTGAATCACGAATTCAAAAAGAACATGCTAGATTTTCGCAATAATTTGATCTGTATTTAATAAAATCATGCGAATTAAAATAACGAAATAAAATATCATTTGCTGTAAAGTTCAAAGAAGAGTATATTGCATGTATGGCTGTTATCTCAAAATGTGTTATCAACAGTTTTAATGTTTAGAATATAATCATGAAATACATACATTATATAATATATTTTAATGAATAGCATACCTTCAATATACAACATAATATGTCCGTTACGACTTCCCTAAACTGTAGGTGTGGCAAGATAGAACCAACGTTAGTGTCAACATGTTCCCAGAAATCAATAACTTATTTAATATTCATTAAATAAATGCTCGTTTTCCCTGTAACTATCTCCACTGCACCAAGCCCACAATTAAAGAGTTAAAAATTGCATAATATTGAGCGATATTGCAATTTTCAATGTATATGTTCAGCCTTATTATCCAATATTGATAAGTTCACATAAGTTATAAAGCGGTTTTCAAGAATTCTCTCTATCTGGTACGAAAATATTTTTAAAATCTCGTATTTACATATACATATAAGACTTAGTTCCGATCTAGTGGTAATTTATTGATTTAAACATTTCCTTTAGAGAAAAACTTTGTAACACTGTTATTATTCAGGGATTTCTGCAGTGCATATTCGTTCAGTAGAATTGTCTGCATCCAAAAGAGGCCATTAAGGGTTGTCTGGGGGCTGGACCAGTGAGACAGTTTCAAGTGTTCTCCGATGAAGGGGTACTCTCAGCCTCGCATGCCTCTAAATTTATCACACATTATTTTTTGTGTTTAAATACAATCATAGCTTTTCAATCTCCAGCCATAAATATAACACTAGATCCAAGTAAAGTCTCTTAGAGGACCGATTCCGTCTTTCATTGTCTCAACATTCAGTTTATTTTTTTGACCTAAACTTCTTAATTTCCTTCCACATCCATTAAAAACCTCTGCAAATAAAAAAATCAAATAATTCTTTAAAAATTATTGGGAGAGTTTTTTATAAACCTCAGGAGGCACTTGATGGATCAGATGACCTAAGTTCAGCAGGTCACTTGCCTCTCGTTCATTTTTATTTATAATTTATTGTAAATTGTGTACATCCATTGTGATTCGTTTTAATATCAATAAAAATAATACAATGCATATTGTACGGATGCAAATACGATTTTATTTTTTATTGATATTTTTAATTTTATTACTTGCCTAAAAAGACGTAAAATTCTTTAAGGGCACCGTGTTAATAAACAAGTTTGAGGTTTAAAGTTCGAAAAGACGTGAAGGCCAGCTTTCAAAAGATAGAAAATTTTAACTCCGGCATTCCTCTACATTCTTGAAATATATAGTATGTAAAAATGTGCATTGATTCTTACAAGACTAGAAGCAGGGTGAACTACTGGACTGTGAGACACGCCGAATCATGGAAGCTTGCCCTCTTAGGCTGGAATTCATTTTATCAACAGCTTACTGAATAATGTAGAAAAATACCTCAACGCTCAAGGCGTTAGAATCTCCGTTTAGCGTCCTACGCATTTTATAATTTAGTAGACCATATAATCATTAAAATTATCTCTGTTTGAAGCGGGAGTAATTGGCGATGAAAGAATGAAAATAAACAAAATGTATGTATGGGTGAAAGAATGGTGGCATGGAAGTCCCACTTTTATTACAAATTATTGTAACATAACATTTTCTATACATTTGCATTGTCGCTGCAATAAATATTTTACTATTTGACAACTGACTATTATTAGAGCACCAAACTTTTAAACTGTAAAGACCGGGTCTTACGGTTATTTAAGTTCCGCAACTGATGTTCAAAATAATTTCTCTTATTAATAATAATAATCCACAATAATTATACATTAAATATCAATTCTGTTACTATAAGAAGTTTGGTAGTTTGGTTTTGTTTATACAGTAACGACATAGATAATTAACTGTGCCATGCGTTCTTTACTACCTTCACTGGGCCACGTGATTTTGCCCCTTTCTGCGTCACTCCCACGTCTCTTCTTTTGCCTTACCAGGAGCTGGTCCAGGAAACTGCTACATCATAGGCATCATTTATTTATGCACTTTTAAACAACCCTATGAACTGTGATCTATTTTCATTTATCTAGAGTTTAAATACAAACGATTTGCTACTTGCCAAATGCTATCAGTGTATGTTATGCTGTTGTAAATAGTAGATTAAATACGGTAATTACATCGAAATGGATTTTACAACTGCTGAGTATGTAAAGTCCATTAAATAAAACTATTTTAGCCCCATGCGAAGGAATCTTTTAAGTCATAGTCCAAAGTTTTTTAGTTAACTCAGTTCATATGTAGTAAAATGTGGGCTCTATGTAATTTTGATGCGGAAATAGACGTATTAAGGTACATGTTATTATAGTGTACATAGTTAAGAACTTTATACGATATGTTAATTACGTATGGTTTAGAGTTTTAGCGTTTATGAGCATACCTTCAAGTTCAAGTTCTATACTTTTTATTCATGTCATCATTTTAATACATAAATCTTAGATTTAATAACATTTTCGATACTTTGTTACTCTTAATATAATAAATAAACATTAAAATAACGGAAAATTTATTTTTATTATAGTGAATATTAAAATTATCTCGGGGATTTGGAACTGAAGCATTATGAAACATTTTGTAATTATTTAATGTTTTTCATAAATGTATGTTAAATAAAAGATATCTTGTACATTATTTATCACTGTTCTGTAAGCACCCCAGCGGGGAATGTAACTCCCGCCAAGAAAATAAATCGACAGCTGTCGGTGGCTGAGATTTATAACAAAAACAGATTGAATATCGATCAGCTGCACTACATGACTTGTAAGCAACATCGTGACACACTTATAGAGGTGAAGATAAATTTTATTTGCGGAATATCCACACGTAATAAATTATAGTATTTATATAATTTCGGATCGACTCCAAAGAATCTTATTTCACTTGTATGAGTAGTTTATATGATGTACCTACATTATTTTCTATAAAGTCATTGATGAATAAGAAACCTCCAGGCCACTAACTATAGATGTAGGGTTTCCGAAAAAGTATAGGTTTTAATCTCTTCTAAACTATCATTACTTATTTTCATTGTATTTGCTTAAAATCTCAATTTGAAAATTACGGCAGAGAATAATCTCTGGCACTCTTGTGTCTGTGGGCTCTGGATTCTGACCTTGACTACAGTATTGACCCTGTCTCAATTTGACCGAGTTTAGACTCTAGTGTTACGGTAAAGTTCCATTGTATGTTGAAGATTAAATCTAAACTTAGACTGCTTTTATCAAAATCTCCATTACACCTGTAATAAACACTTAATCAATCTATCTAAACAGTCATCTACGGGATAATACTAAAAGCCATAGGACAATACAAATATATTGGGAACATATTCTTACAAGGTTCTGATAGATATATATATATATATATATATATATATATATATATATATTGAGAAAATAAGTAATATCAGATAACATACAAGAACAGGTACTTGATATATAATACACGAGGTCATCTAGGAAGCAATAAGCAATACCGTGTTCAACAAAATACTACTCAGGGTAATAATACAATATTAAGATAATCCTTTCCATTTGTGGCTCAGTTCCTTTATACGTTCAACCTAATTACGGTTATTAAAAATATTTCAGTTGATTTTCCGTTTCACTCAGTACATTAAGTGTGTTGGAATGGGTAACGTTGTAAAATCTATTACAAATAAAACATGTACTTTTTACCATTGTAAAGTTGTGAAGAGCAGGAATTTCTGTTCCAAGAAAACAAAACATTAGTTTTAAAATATTAATAAGCTGGATTTAGTTTCAAGGGTCATTGTTATAAGAGGCATTATTTTGTGGAAGAAACGTTTTTTACCGCTTTTCCTGTTTCCTTTCAACTTGTGTATTGCCTAAAATACTCAAACGCAATTAGGTTTCTGATGTTTTCAAAGAACGCTAAAACCACCGCATTCAATAGCATTTAAAATTCCTTTTAATAAGGACAATTATCACAATTGGGAGAGAGCTGTGGTATTTAGTTAAAGATAAATAGTGCATTAGAGACTTAAAAAAATAAGAAGATTTGGAACAGTATATAACTTGAGGCGTTTATATGTACAAAATAATGAATTGCGTTGCATTTAAACTACTTCATGTTTACTGCATATAAGATTTCCGCTCGAATTGTTCTAAAATAAACTAAAAATAAAGCCAAACAAGATACAACTTTGGCATATTTTAAGCATCGATCTGTTTGATTCAAAAACCTCAGAAAGAAACTTTAAAAGCAATATCGACTACCGGATGCGGAAGTTCTCCAACCCTGAACCGACACCGGACATACGTCAGTACGTGTGCCCCAGATAGCGTTTTTACCTTTTGTAGATGTTTATATTTTGGTTTTTATAAAGATCCTGAATATTGAAACTAATCCAAGGGTATTACAAAGCTTGTAACCCAGTACACCAAATGTAATTTAAAAATTATTTTGGTATGTATGTAATATGTTTATTTGGTAAATTTGTGTAAATTTATTTAGTAATGTTATTAGGCTTATTTTTATGGCACACCGGAAGTTAAAACCGCTCTCGTATTGCATTGTACATTTACAAATATAACATAAAACTCACGAGAAAGAATATTTTAATTTACTGCAGATTTTTCGAAAACGAAACATATTGCTTGCAATATATTGTGTGTAAGGAGCGTTTCTAGTTCGAATGAATTATCTTTCTAACGCCAAAACTTCTGTCATGTTTCAACGATAAAAATACAAACTTATAGACCTCTAAAAATTCCTGTCAAAAGGTGTTTACTTCAACCCTTGTCATGTACTTCTGGTCTAAAATATTTTCAGTTCCATAGTAGAGTGTGCCTTGTTGTTTCGATAAAGAAAATATACATACATGCATCGGGCTGAGAAGACTATTACGATGAGGGTGAACTCTGACCTACTTCTAAAATATATCCGGTATAGGGGGAATATTCTAGTTAATATCATGAAACTTTACAAAATAATCGTGTATAAAGTTTTTCTAAGGTCTTTTTTATTTTTCGGACTTTAATCTGGGAAAGAATGGATCTTTGAGGTATGTTATTAAGAATTTCACTGTTTTGCCTTAAGCTAAAGTTAAAATCCCATATTACAGTTTCAAGGAAGTCTACCAGTTTGGAGTACCGCACGTGAAAACATTTATAGCTGTGTTCATTGAGCTTGGTTTTATAACTGTGTTAAAACAATATGCACAATGCATTAGGTGTTTTAAAAACTTGTCACTGATGCAATATGGGGTCAAGTTGGGATATTACTTTGCTATCTACATTATACTATCGAACAAACAATGCACAGTTAATTTTTATAAGATTCCAATGTAAAAATACGTTTCAGCCTATTTTTTTAACTTAACAGTTCTTTTAGAGTATTTTGGAAAACTTTTTTTATCTTTCTTTTCTTATAAAACATCCTTGGATTGCAACGAATATTTTACAAAATGTATTAGCAGAATGGGTCTAGTTGTTCTGTATGTTTTGCGATTCATTTTTATTTGTAAGGCTAGCAGTTACCCGAAGTGTCGCACGCAATTTCGTAGGCAATGAACCCGTATGAGAACTTCTGGTTACAGTGTATATTTCCGACACCATTGTTGAGTTTCCTTGAAGCCACGATCAAGAAACTCTTTCTTAAAGTATATTTTACAACCATTTTAATGTCTCTGGCCTTTGGCCTAGAAACGTTATTTTATGTACATAAAAACTGCCTCAGTCTTTGATTTAAGGACCCCGAAACTTTGCGCTCTAAGAACTTAAGTCCACCTATTCTGAAATGCATGAGAGGATTAGAATATCTTCCAAGGGTTATCGCTTATTTTCAAGAGTTTTATTATACTATTTAAAAAGGATATACCTATGACGTACTTATTGTTCAATATTAAATTGTGTGAAAAGGCGAAGGTAACTGCTAGTACCATAAATAAACAAATCATTATGTGCTTATAATTACGGTGTATATAACGAAAATAACGTAAGTTTAAATAATAACCTCATATTTAAATCATCCAATAATAATTTGCAATAAACCATATTTTTTTAAACATTGATTCAAGAAACTTGATTTTAATTATCACTTATCTTCAAATAATTTTAAATTTTACAGCTTTATAGCACCTTATTTTATGTATAACGATTATTTATATTCATAACACAGAATAAATGTAATAATCTGTTTATTTATCGTGGTAACAATCATAAAATCAAGTTTTGACGTGACAACGTCTTAAATTAGGTTGCGGCTCGGAGTCAGTCATGAAAAAGTGTAACGCCCGGTAACGTTACGATGCCCGTCCAGTGGGTCCGCCGCACGGGATCCGCACGGGATAAAGCAGATAACTGTGGGTCCGCCGCACGGGATAAAGCAGATAACTATGTTTATTCGTGAAAATGTGGAGTGCTTAGATTCGTCATTTACAACAACTACAACAATAAAGGTAAATAATTGTACACTGATATTTCATTATCGTAAACTATGATTGATTGATTAATTGTTAGATTGACACAAAAGTTGAGAAACTGAGTTTATAGGTTATGTCATACTATTGACAAATGTTGATAGTGTTAAGTAAATTATTAGTTTAAATCACTCTGCAATCAATCGTAATTCAGTCGATTGAGAAGAAACAGCGCGTATTGCTAGTCAAACATTTAAAATAACAAATTATAACCTCTAACCTGTCATAACAGTGCGACCAAACAAACGAACTAAACCTACCAATCACCACGCGCGGAGTTAGAATTTAACTGTGTTTAGCAAGAATTTCAAATTCCAATTTTAGTAAATGTTTTATTCAACTTTACCATTTACAATAACAAATTTTAATTAATTTCAAATTATGTACAATGTTTTAGTAAACAAAATATATTTCTATAGTTAAAATTTGTGCAATTCTTATTTTCATTCAATTCCTTGTTCCTATTGTGCAATTTAATAATATTCATATCAATAAATATTCTACCAAGAAAAAGACGTTTTCACGTAAAATCTTCGCCCGTAAAACCGACTTTACAGGCAACCATAACTTTTTATTGGAATAATCTTTAATTTAAATATTTTTACCCCAATTTTAAAAATACTTCATGTAGAAAACTTTCAAATATGAATGTTGGTTTGCTTTCAAAATCAGGCCAACTATTCTCATCACAAATCGTAAATTCATTGAGTAAATTTGAAATATGATGGTTTGAAGGTTTTGCAGATGATTACAGGTGTTTTTGATTTTTATAGACTACGATAGAACAAATATCAATCATTTCTTAATCATTTTTTAATATTTTCTAGATGCAATAACATATAATAATAAACCCATAATAAAAAATAACAACGCAATACAAAAAAATAAATAAAAACAAAATAATAAACTCATAAATCATAAAACTGTATTTAAGCCCATTTATTTGGTAAATTTGAGTTTTTTTAACTCGGTTAAAGTCAAAAATCACTCACTGGAACTAACGTAACAAATCACTCGTGTGGAACACAAACACGTCAATCAAACTCAGCATCTCCATAACTCAAGCGTTTGATATTCTGATATATTCGGTAACAGAAGTGTCAAGAGTGCCTCATCGGAATTGGTAAATTTGAGAACACTTTTACAGTTACATATTACAACGATACCACTGTGCAGGTTACCGTAAATATATTAAATAAATCAAAATGCTTTAAAATAAATAATTACTTTTTACTAAAATAATAGACTTACTTCCTTTTTCTGAGGGTTTGGTCGTTTAGAGAAATCGCACTCTATACTGTTATGGAATATATGTTTCCATAAAATATTTTCCACATTATACCAACTGCGATATCGATAGATTATCCAACAAATATTAAGGAATGAATGCAAATTATTATGTAGTGAAATATGAATTACTGAATTCAATCGCATTCCAAAAAATCGTCGTTGCCCTTTAAATCGTACTCATTATAAAAATATATTGGATTTTCCACAACCCTACTGAGATAAGGGTCTTCTCAAAGGAGGAGGGTTATCTTTAACGCTAGCATAAATGTCGAAAATTACAATATACATATTATATCTTCTCTAACTATTATAAACTGGATCTCCACCCTCCACACTCAATTCTGTCTCAACTCCAATAGAAATTTCATATTGCCTCAAACAGCTACGTTATTTGGTTCCATACTATGAACAACGATATCGCCATATAAAGGAAACTAAATCTCTGTATCATATTCCACCTCATTGTTCCAAGTTATGTTTCAAAGAATTTTCAAAGAAGCGTTTTTTGGGACCATAATATAGAGTAGGATGCTTCCGTAACAACTCTAGGTAAAAAATATTAATTTTAAAAGTTTTAATTTTCACATCTAATTGTACAGTTCTTTCGGAACAGATGTTTTATATTGTCACCAATAGGATCGTCTCTCGGACTTACCATGAACGACGAAATGTTTCCTAGCGTCAGTAAAGTTAAAATGTGGTATTGGAAGTAAACTCACTCAGTTATCTTATTTCGTGTCATTGATCTATGTCATGTTTACAAAGGCTTCCTACTAAAAGGCGTTTTCTATAAACTGTTATTTAGACTAGGAAACATTAACATTTTTTTAAAGTAACTCTGATGTAACTTATTAAGTTTTTTTTAATTGAATCTAAAATTATTTCGACTAGATGTGGTATACTGTTTGAAAAATTAAAAAAAAAACATAAAGAAAACAAAAATTGATAGATCCTCCTCTTAAGTTTCTCACAACGGGAAAATATTGTGTCTTTTAAATACCATTTAATATTTTTGATATAATTTCTAAGCTACTATATTACGTCGCACTTCTTTTTATTTAGTTAATGCCAGTTTTGTCAATCCTTTACATCCTGTATTTTTTCATGGTGAGAACCTAAGTGTGGGAGCAGTTAAACATTCAAAATCAAGTCTTGTGAGATATCATTGTAAATACCGACATACTAATTTTTTTATTCTTGAACTCACAATTCTTTAAAGATCAGTAGGATTTGAAACATTACTAATTGTTTATAGATCAAAATTTTAAATATTGTATATATATATATATATATATAGGTGGGATTTTTTTATTTTTATCAATAACAACTGGCTAGTTCAGTTAAGTATCTAATATACCTACTACTCATGAAGGTACTGCACAAACTATTGAAGGCTGTGAAGATTTTAAATCGCAAAGGTGTCGAAACGTATTTATAATAGAAGAGTATATCTACATTCTTATATGCAGATAACCTATAGAACGAAGTAAATAATACATTTTTAACACATTGAAATCTTCGTTCATACATCTGGCCGACAAGAGTTATTTTTTATGAAATGACTTCAGCAGAAAAATATTGCTACCTGTAGGGAAAACATTATTCAGGTATATACAGGATGACAATTATAAGTCTTGGACGACTTCTTAAATTTTAAACGACAAAGATATCACAAACAAATGTGTAAGTCCAGTGAATGGGAAACCCTAACAGACCCACTACTTTTACTTATCAGTACTTCTTTTATTATCAATTATTTCTGATTAACCTTATCACATTGCCAGACGATCAGAAGGGAACATTTTAAACACCTAATTTGAAATCAGGTAACTCAAATAAGTGTTTCCACCCACTGTTAACTTGTAATAGGTACAGTGTTAGTTATTTCTCATGCAAAATGTATTGAACATTTTTTAAACAGAAATTTCTTCCGACTACATTAACCTGTTGAAGTCCGGCTTGCGGCATTGCTTTATGTTCAACTGGACCTTTAAAATGATTCACAACTCTACATAGGCTGTCACCAAAGGTTTTCTTCTTAACCCCGACGTGACAATCCGATTACATTGTATAGAAAAAAGTAGCTTATATTTCCAGTTGGGTTTATTTGTGATAACTTTTGTCGTTTAAAATTGATAAAGTCGCCCTAAGACTTAATTTTCACCCTGTATGTATGTGTATGAGTGACCAAATTTAAATTATTATCTATTGCTATTAACTATTATTACTGAATGTTCTAACTTTTTACATAAAGTATTATAAACTATACGATAATATAACTCATATGTCACATTCAAGAAATCACTTTAATCTGGTTGATAAATTATCAATAAAAATTAAAGAGTAAGTAACCGAAAAGAAATTTGTTTGGTAACAAACGGATTATTACTAACCTGTTAAAAACACAACCTTAGATAATATCATCTAAAAGATATGTTTTAAAATAAACTCAGTGATAAGACAACTCGAAGCTTACATTGTTATTTTTCACAATAGTTTATGATATAATTTATTTAAATAGCCCAAAATATTGATGTGAAATCCATAGAATTTAGGAATTTCTCCAAAATTTTTAATTCAAAAAGCAATTTATTTGCAGTTATACACTATAAAAGACTTTTTATGCATGGAAAAATACTTGTGCTTCAAGTTTCCTCAATGACAAACAGCATCAAAGATTGTTCTACTTTAGTTTCGTAACATGTATCAAAGAAAATTCTTGAAATACATTATTTATACAAGTGAGTTCCTCAGAAATAAGTAAGAGAGATGCAGTATAACGCTACTCTGAAATGTTTTAAATTTTCTTACACAACAGAATAACTAAAATGTAGTTGTCTCAGAACTGTTTTTTTTTTTTTTTTTTTTTTTTTAAGAAGTTTGAAAATAACAAGTTAATACAAATAGATATTTTTCCATGTATTTTATGTATGAACAAAAAAGTACTGTACCTATTATGATTATTTTTCTAAACAATAAAGATATTTCCAGGGTGCGTGCTACACATTTTTTAGGATTGGACGAGGGAATCATCTGGAACTTTTACATATAAAACCATGTAGAGAAAGAAGCCAGAAGAAAGAAATTTGTGGGGGTGCAGTTTTCTTACAATTAATACAACTTACCACACATTTGCTAAGAAACATATCGCTGTTCATAATAATAAAATTGTTTGTGTGAGTGACATTCTTATTAAGAATAACGTGATATGAGACCCGGAGCTATTGCATAGGATTGAGTGTGGAAATTTGAATAAATTTGTAAGTTTTTTAACCCTTACATTAACATTTGAAATTAAATATTGCATTACATATAGTGACAACTAATGTTAGTCCTTTAAGTAATCATTATTGTTTTAAAGTATTTTATTAGTTAATCTAGTTAAAGACGAACTGACTACTCATATACAACTTAATAGTTTTTATTATACAAATTCAGCTATTAATTTCATTTCAAACCAGAAGTCTTATAAATTATGTTGAGAGGCTCTGTTGTGATAGAAGCGAGTCCATGAAGCACATAAGCTATTGGGTTTTTGTTCTCAGCTAGTTTTGTAAGGGCAGAGACTCTTCCCTAAGCACAGAACCTGGGTTTTCTTGCGACGAGGGAATTCAATTCAGTAATAAATATTTAGGTCAACTCCTGTACGACACCAATGAGAAAAATCGTTCCCTTTGTTTTATACAAATTGTCTTTTCCAAAATTATTAAGCCATATGTTTAAAATCTATATTTCAAAATGGCACTCATGCTGCCTCAACAAAAAACTTGACCAGTACAAAGTATCATTCCAATTTATCAAGTTGTTAAAAATTTACATTATAATAGCAATCTTCATATAAATATATATTCCAGTATCAACCCTGAGCGTGGTATTCATACAATGAAACACTTATACAGCCAGTTACACTTACTGATTCGTATAAAACTAATAGGTATATTGTTAATAATTTCAAATGGCCTAAGTAGTATCCGTACGTCTTTTAACAGGAAGTTTAAAGAATTGTGTCAGTGATTTGCAGCAATATTTGACCACAAAATGAATAGTCTATGACAGAGTATCATATAACAGGGTACACCCCGGCACGCTATTGTTTCCTGTGTACACATGTTACTGTGGTTGTTATAAATTAAAATATTACTACATAATCTTTATTTTTACTGTTTTAAAACTTTAAAGTTTTATTCATTTTAACTATTTTTTTCAGTTCACAGTTTTTAAACAAATATTAATACTGAACTATAAAATAGGTGTTTGTTTAGTTTGTGATTTTAGAATCTATAACATATTAAGTTAGTGATTTTTAGTGTTTACATTAATTTTAATATTACATATTGATATTAACATTAATATTATTTATATTATATTACTTTAATATTAACATTAATATTATGATTTAATATTTTTAGATGTTAGATGCAACTCCTGCCTAGTTTTGCCGATAAAAGATTCGTCTAAAATTAATAAGTATCCAAAGTATAAACTAAATAATTATGGTTGCCTGTAAAGTCGGTTTTACGGGCGAAGATTTTACGTGACAACGTCTTTTTCTCGGTAGAATATTTATTGATATGAATATTATTAAATTGCACAATAGGAACAAGGAATTGAATGAAAATAAGAATTGCACAAATTTTAACTATAGAAATATATTTTGTTTACTAAAACATTGTACATAATTTGAAATTAATTAAAATTTGTTATTGTAAATGGTAAAGTTGAATAAAACATTTACTAAAATTGGAATTTGAAATTCTTGCTAAACACAGTTAAATTCTAACTCAGCGCGTGGTGATTGGTCGGTTTAGTTCGTTTGTTTGGTCGCACTGTTATGACAGGTTAGAGGTTATAATTTTGTTATTTTAAATGTTTGACTAGCAATACGCGCTGTTTCTTCTCAATCGACTGAATTACGATTGATTGCAGAGTGATTTAAACTAATAATTTACTTAACACTATCAACATTTGTCAATAGTATGACATAACCTATAAACTCAGTTTCTCAACTTTTGTGTCAATCTAACAATTAATCAATCAATCATAGTTTACGATAATGAAATATCAGTGTACAATTATTTACCTTTATTGTTGTAGTTGTTGTAAATGACGAATCTAAGCACTCCACATTTTCACGAATAAACATAGTTATCTGCTTTATCCCGTGCGGCGGACCCACAGTTATCTGCTTTATCCCGTGCGGATCCCGTGCGGCGGACCCACTGGACGGGCATCGTAACGTTACCGGGCGTTACACTTTTTCATGAGTGACTCCGAGCCGCAACCTAATTTAAGACGTTGTCACGTCAAAGTAGACTAAGAGACGTATATTGCATCTTTGTTTATATCGTGTCACCTATAATATAGTGCTATCTGAAATTTACATTTTAAAACCATACAATAGTAGTGCAATAGTATGAAACTTTTATGAAACATGTAAATTACATAATGAATTTATACTTGTCTTCATTAATATATTTCTATTTATTTACCACGTTCTGTTACATGAGCACTCAGTGACGTGTGTGCCAGCATTAGACACTGCAACAGTGTTAATTACTTTATTTTATAGTGTAGGGCAATTAATATAGAGCAATAATATTATGTAGAATGAAATTAAAAGAGATTTTTTCTGACGAACTAAAAACTAATCTTAAATAAGAATAATTAATAAATTAATATCTTCTTTTAATTTAGTTGGCATGTATGCTTATAATATTCTTAAATATTAATGAAAGGAATAAAAATACGTCAATAAATATTGATACATTAGCAAATTATTCACAGTGACTAAAATTCAAAATAGAAATCAAAGCAAATTCAATTGTATATATAAAGTTCAAGTGCATTAATAGCAAATAAGATACAAAAATTTATATTTTATTGTTTGGTTGCATGTAATTATAATTATTATCCCCTTAGGGCAAGATATTGAAATAACGAGACGATGTAAGATATTAATAGTTTTAACAGACATGGTTTAGTTTCACATTTACTGTAGATTTTTTTTGCTTCATGGAAACAAAAATCGTTAGAATTAATAAATTAATTAATTAAACATAGACATTTTTTGTGTTTGATTTGTTCATAGGCCTTAACTAATCAATCAAACAAAAAAAGAAGTATAAACCATCCACAAGGGTTGTTGTTGCATTGTTTTAAGTTTGGTTCTAGAGATTTCTTCTCATTTTTATGCTTTATCAAGTTTTTACCAGTTTTTTTTTTCATTCCTCTTATTTTAACATGTCTTATCATCAATTAAAACGGATTAAAGGTTTTTTTTATTATAGTATACAATAACGTGGAACATTTTTAAGTAGGAAAGATGTAACAGCCATTATCTGAACAAGCGACTGTATGTTTGTGAAATTATAGGTGGACCGAAACTTCTGACACAATCTAAGTTTGCTCATTGTGTATGTATTTATGCATAGACAGTTTGAACAGGCGCAAGTACTTCGCCAACAAGGTCATTGAAAATTGAAGGATTTCTGTTACATTTGTTAGTATAAATTATGTTAATAATAACAGCCAAGTTAAAATATTCATTATTTCATTGTTTGTTCGAACTTATCAATCAGTATAATTATTGAAAATTAACCTAAAATATGGAAGAAAGAGATTATAATGGTCGAGAAGTATGTTTTTATAGATAGATTTTATAACAGAGTATTATTTACACAGTATTATTTATTATAACAGCGTTTAAATTTATTATAATTTTACATATATATGAAATTATTATAAATTCAAAAATAAATAATTTTATGATGAAGAAAATTCTTTACATTTTAAAATTATATTGTATTATGAATATGTCCAAAACTAACGTGAGAATGAATTATAATAAAAGAGACAGAATATAACACGTAAATGAGAGGGAAATATGGAATATTTTAAACGCAATGTATTTACAACAGTCTTATAAAAAGAAAATGTGTGTATCTATAACGTAATATTATATTTTTATAATATGACATAATATTATATGTTTTATTTATTTATTTAGTTTTGAGGTTATGGTGGTTTAGAATTCTGGGGTGATGATTAGAGAAAATAGTAAACATCTCCCGGGAATTTCAGACATGATTATCATTGCAATAACCGATTTTTATTAAATCTACACGATACAACTTTTAATTGATCGTATTATCGAATAATATGAGCTGATAATTATTAGGAATAGTGTTTTTATAAGGAATAATTTGTTGTACGTCAAACCTTCTTTAGTTCTATATTATATTGATTGATGAAGTTGAAAAAAAATAATGCACTACTTATATTAAATAAAA
This sequence comes from Homalodisca vitripennis, assembly GCF_021130785.1. NCBI lineage: Eukaryota > Metazoa > Arthropoda > Insecta > Hemiptera > Cicadellidae > Homalodisca > Homalodisca vitripennis. Next base: position 98,911 of record NW_025777953.1, read on the forward strand.
TATTTTATTTTAATAAATTATCATTGAAATAACATGATTAGTTACCAAACACACATTTAATAAAACCAATGTTTTCATCAATAATCGTCAACCACTAGCTAACCAGCTGCGTGTGAATCGTGAAATCAGGTCGTCTTTAATAATAAATACGGCCTTTGCAAAAGAAGCACAGGGACAATGAAACCAGAAGTAAACAAAAATACCAACAGTCCAACTCATGGCAGGGTGTAAATGGTGAAATGTGTTTGTTAAAACACAATTAGAAATCGATTTATTGATTTCCAGATCATCAGGTACACATAAATGACCTTCTGAATAGATACATAAGCAGTTATTTTTACAAACTTAAGAAGATAAGAACTTAAGAAATATTGTTCAATTACTTTTATATGCCAATGAAATAAAGTCTGCATACTGCTAAAATGTGCAAAATATTTAATTTAGCGTGAAACATAATCTGTAATATGAATAAAATCAGGACCTTCAACATTTCCTGCAGTCTGTGATTCAATTTAAACTCATTAACTTTCCATCCGATTCAGTGAACATCTTGAACAAAGTTTATCTCAGTCGATGATTGCTTGAATATTCAATTCAACAATGAACTTGCTCAGAGTGACCTACTTGTTCTATTGTGAGAAGTGAGATCATTTCAACTGTCTTTCGACATTTTGAAAGGAGGCGAGTTTTTAAACTTATGATGCAACAGAACAACTAATGTATTAAAATACCCTAAATAAGTATAATTTGTATTTCACGATGTTACTACGCAAAGTTTGTTGAATTATCCGAGGAGGTTATAAAGACAGTAAACAATGAACTGTGTACTTCTTCGTTTACTGCAAGAATGTTCGTTGACTAAGGTCAAAATCCGGGAAATGTCGTTTAGACGTATTTCTGAATGGGTGTGTGGGTACCTTTCTTAACACGAAATGTAAGAAAAAAGGTTTTTTTCCACAGTGTATTAAAATCAATAATAATATTTAGGTATGTATATATTATCTCATGCATGTTTTAATATAAACTGAAATAAACCTCATTGATCTGCAAATCTTAAGTAGTTTAGTTCTACCTAATTAAGAATACAAAAATCTGTACAAATTGCAAGTAAATCCAAATTTAAAATTATTGATTTATATCTCTTGGTAATAAACAAGGTAAACCAAGGTAAGAGTAAGCCACACCACGTGACTTCACCGAGTTGCATTCCGATCTTCATGTTTATAGCTCATTTCGTTCTGAATTAAGCATTAGAATACATGGGTTAATATATCACATCTATATACATCACATCTAATATATCACATTGATTCGGTTTGTTTAACAATTTTATTACTTTGCTACTTTTTCGTTGCTATCAGGTCTTACATGGTAAAAACGATATAAAAATCTTTGCTAACGCTTAGCTAAATTCCATAAAGTGACACGCAACATCATCGATCTCTGTGTTAAATACATAGAAATAAAGCTTAATGCAAAATATCATTTGTATAGGTTCATCATTTTAGAGATTTTGCGGACAGGAGACAGACCAAAATGAAAATTTCCCAGCATTTTAAATGATAAGTTACGCTAATACGCCGGCAATAAATAAATTTATTACATATAATCACATTTCATAACTTATATAACAAGACGTTATTTTGTAAACAACAGAAATAGTAAACGTCAAAGTTTAATTATTTAAATGTATTTCTCTTTTATTCTATAAAATATTAACATAGATACAAATAATCAAGTATCAAAGTCTACAACTCACCAGTAAGAAAGCAATCAATAAAGTTTATGGAATTCAGATTGTTTTGATTTTACAATTAAGCTTATAAAAAGCTTTCTTTCTTTATTTATCTTTATAAATACAGAGTTGAATAACAGATATCTTTAAGAAGTAATGTATGCCTATAACAGAAACTAAGTTTTCTACTTCGGTGTGATAAAACTTACTTTCTATATTTCCTTCATCAATGCTTGTAGGAGAGATCCGGTTTTGCAAGGACCAAAAATTATGTTCGAAGGACCAATAAAATGTCTAATATTAAACTCATACTTCGATAGCTGAGCAGATGGAGCCCATGTGTTGATTTTCTAAGAATAACTATTAGTCGAATGGGAAAAATAAAAATACGGAATAAGATTAAAAAACATAGTATTATAAAAAAGGCACACAATTAAATCAAGAATACAGGTGTTAAAATGACTTTCGTTTTCTATTAAAAAATGTCCAAAAATAATGTCCGAATTAGTTGAGGATTTTAAATCTTGGTTGAGAAGAAAATTGTCTCTAATTGCGAAGGACCATGATAAGAATGATGAAACACTGTTACCCTTCGCACCGTCCATTGTCTGATACCTCGACACAAATGAAGTTGGGTTGATTGCAGTTCGACCTGGGTTGCTTCCAAGGAACGTTGCACTGGTGGAGTTCTTGTTGATGGATGAAGATTCCACATTCACTTGACACTGTTCTCGGTCCACTCACGAACGCTGATGTTCCACAGAGACAAAGTTACTTTTGGCTCGTTAACAAGATAAATCCCGGCTAGGGGTTGACGACTAATTGCCATTAGAACGGCTTAACGGTTTACATAGAAACAAGAAAAGGGAGCACGGCCCAAACTAAGTTCATGCTGGTGTTGACGTACAACCGAGCGGTACGGAGTCTTTAGAAGAACTGCAGATGATGCCTCTGAGGGCTTTTCTTGTCCGCGTCCTGGAAGCCTGATTGGTCGACAGAAGTCACCTCATACCACGTGACAGTCGGACCACTATAAGTTTGGAATGCAGGTGTGTGTGTGTGTGTGTGTGTGTGTGTGTGTGTGTGTGTGTGTGTGTGTGTGTGTGTGTGTGTGTGTGTGTGTGTGTGTGTGGTGGTGTGTGTGTGGTGTGTGTGTGTGTGTGTGTGTGTGTGTGTGTGTGTGTGTGTGTGTGTGTGTGTGTTGTGTGTGTGTGTGTGTGCAAAGATAAGTGAAAATAGATGGCTTATAATTAAAATGGTATGGAACAACGGTGGATAAAGAGCAGTCTAAATAAAATACAATTCTGGTTATTAGTAAAAAACTATATTAATGCGTAAATTTTATTAATTATTATAACTCAATATGAAAACCTAACAATGCTTCTGGTCCTGAACTTCAAACTATTAGCCCTTTTTTCTAGAACTCGAGTAAAGTTTGTACGATACTTAAAAGTTTTAAAGTATGCTGTGTAAAAAATATTACGTTTTACTACATGTAAGACA